>NW_028257625.1:154013-308026 GCF_054643075.1 Acanthaster planci | reverse complement strand
GTGGCTGGATTCGAACACTTTCCTTACAAGTCACAAACCTTAATCACACAAGGCCACGACCTCAATGGACTGAGGTTAAGTAGAAAAGAGAAAAAAGCCGTTCTAAGCTGCATCTGGGATATTTGGAATAGGCTCAAAATGTACACATACATACCAACCACTCTGTCGCCTGCCTTGATTCCCATGTTCTGCATGGCTGAGGCCAAGACAGCCACTCGGTCCTTGAGTTGATTGTAGGTGATGCGTTCAACACTGTCTTTACCTTCCGCTGCAATGAACAAACAGAAAGCTGAACAACTCAGTTTTAAAAGACTACCTTTTGTCTTCCAGTCTGACTAAACTGTAACTTCTGTATCAAGTCCGAGGAATTTTTTTAATAATTAGGTATAAAGATTATAAATGTTCAATGTAAAAAAGTCACATGGCAGGACATTTTTATCCCATGGTTCAAATTTTGAGAAAAAAATCACTAATCACCAGTGAAGTGGATCATAAAATCCACTGAACTGAAATAAACTTTTCAAGAAAACAGCTCAGCTGTTTTCGATATGCAGACAAAAATCCAGCCACGTTTCATTCCCAATGTCCCCCCCAGCAGAAAGTATACTGCTGGGTTCTGTACAAAGTGTATAGCACAAATGTCATGCAACAGTGATGCTGGACAAAAGATATCACCGTTGCGTAACCGTGGTGATTTGCCAACAGCAAACTGATGTAACGGCAGTAAAAGACCATACTTACATGTACATGACTTATGGACTTGTCAAGTATTTAATTTTACAACATTTTACAAGACTGACACCAAATTGACAGGGCACAGCCTAGAGTCTGATGCTTTTTTTAAAATACGGTGTCAATATCAAAGTCCCGCCTTTTAAGAAAGATTAATGTAATGCATGGAAGACCAACAAGTTAAGCCCTCTAACTTTAAAGGTACAGTCCATCATTTGGACCTTTGTGGCTTTCTTTCACTGTCTTCTTCAAAATAACAGCTTGCCAGAAAGAACTATTTCACAGGGAGTTGAGTCCCAATGCCCAGATCATCTTCAACCCAAGTATGCTTTTCAGCAATAATTTTTTGTCCCTTGCTTTTTGGTTTACTGCTAGTGATACACTGAACATGTACATTTAATGCCCACTCGGTATATGTATTTTCAGATCTCCTCAGCCTGTTTGCAGGTCTGTCAACAAACAGAAGGAATCAAGCTTTCCAGTTTTTACAATTGTTTCGAGACAAAGCAATACGCAGTTAAAAAGCACTGAAAAACTGATAAGTGACTTCTACTAGCATTCTGTGAGTTACATACATGTACTGTTATGTTGCACTTCATTATATGCATTTACAATCACATGTACATGTATTCCCCATCCAAACTTTGGTCAATATGCAGGGTGGTGAATACTACACCACTGTACTGTTTCACTCACTCATGGTATTGCGTGCTGTCAGGCATAATTGTATTGATCACAGCCACTGTTAAAACAAGCTTTTTGTGTTATCCATGCAATGGACAACTAGAGCTGTGGAGAGGTTTCCAGATTTCTGATTCAAAAATGGTCAGTGCATTCAAGTGTTGATACAAAATGCTAGCATATATTAATGCAAGCAAGCTCAAATTATGTGCATGCATCTCTCACTATAACTTATCTTGATGATGAGGATGCAAGCGGTGTTAAGTTCTGCATCTACATTCAACTTTCCCAATGTAATAATTCTCTTTTGTTTCATAAGTTTAAAGTACACATACCTAAAGTGCAACATGCATTTGTTTTTGTTTTATTTTGTTCTTGTTTTTATTTGTGTTGACTTGTTTGTTTTGTGTTCTGAATACTGATAGCAATGTAGGTCATTACTATTTTTACCTGCTTCGTAGAGGGCCACTCTGTCGTCCGTGTAGCGAAGCAGATTCTCGGCAAAGTTGAGCCTGCTCCCGGCAAACCACTCTGGGATGTCCAAAATGATCTTGTCTTTATCCACCACCTGAAAGCAATGTAATAGAAAGCAAATTGTCTCGATGTCAGTTACAATGAACGTGGAAACAAAAGGCCACAAAATGTTGAGGGGATCGCAACTCCAAAATTTCAAATTTCTCTTTCAGGTGAATGGATTTTTATACTTTGGGTGAAAATGCCAAATGGGGATTAGAAGTGAATTTAAACATTACTGAACATTCCAAAATGAAATAATAAAAAAAACCTTTATATCAAATGGCAGGGTCGGGGGAATTCCAATATATGATCAATTTTATGAATAAACAATGTGAATGTTTGCTTGAGTGTCACAGAACTGGCTCTAAACTTCCACAGTAAAGCTGCTCATCCAACAATAACATTTGGCTTTTTTTCCGTAAAAAGAAGTTAAAACCTTGTAAAAGTTCTTCCAAATAAATCTGGGTTTTTCTTTTTAATGAGCTTTAATTAAACTTTCGTTTATCTGTACCTTATCATAACTTTTTGAATGGATGATGTCAACGAATTTCCAACAAGCTTCCCAGAAATCGGCATAATTCTCAGTTGACCACCTCCACAATTCATCATAAGTCTCTGAGAATGACAAAAGGGCAATGAAATATTTTAAATAAATACATAATGCAAAGAAGGTCAAATGTGGATTTTGCTCCCTACTCTATGAGGAATGACTCCCTTGTTTTGAAATGTTGAAGAAAAATCTCCATTGAATTGGACCTCCATCTTTCAAATCGTAAATTAATTCCTTGAAGATGGAACCTTGAATTGGTCATTCTTGTGTCAAATGGTATCAAAAACATCCAAATTTATAATCCTATAACTCTCAAATCCTTGATAATTTTTCAGCCTTTCAGGATTTTGTTGAACTGAAGAAGGAACATAAAATTCAAGCCACTATCAGGAGTATTTTGCATGGTACTTGTCGACTAATGCTTTAAAAATAAAACAAAGAATGCCATATGAATGGTGTTGGATTCCTGCCTCAAGGAGAATGTTGGAGTATTTCACTTTCTAAATCTTTCAAAATGTTTGTGAGGTTTCAGTCACGGCACACCTGAAATTCAAAGTGATTGTCATTAGGCCAAACAAAAAATTAGTTGTGTTTCCTATTACAATGACAAACAAATTAGGGTGGCTGGTTGGGTAATATATTTTTTTACTCTAAATTTTTATAGCCCAAAAAATTAGGGTCGGATGATGGTCTGTATTTTTTGGGGGGGGGGGGTGTATTTGTAAAAGGTACTAAGTCAGTGTCAGATTAATACTGCACATGTGCACGTCAAAATTACATATCAGCACTGTGATTCGTTTTATTTGTTTTTTTATTTAAACCATCTTTATTGAGGATAACCCATCCAGCAGGAGCTGATCGTTTGGAGCCCCCATTAAAAAAGAGAAAAGAAATAAAAAAAGGAGATCTTTATGTAACCTGTCTAAAAAGTGAGGCTGACTTAGGGGGCTTTTAACACACGTTAAGTTGGGAATTGAACCCCCCCGCCCCAGACAGTTTGTATTGTGTGGGGTCGTGTAATACTTCACTGCACAAGAGACCAGTATTTGTAGAATGCAAAGCTGTATAAATTTACATCTCATGTTAATATGCTATGGTCAAATAAATGTGAGTTTCTCACTCCCGTAACACAGCCAGTTTGTTTCATTTTTACAATTCTGATAGTAACTGTACTGGGTAAATTTATATGAAACAAATATGGCAAAATACCTCAGTAACAGTCAGTTGAATACTTCAATTTTTTTTTTTCATTTGCCAGTTGGAACCGTGTTCATGAAAGACTCGATTTCTGAAAGACTTTAATTGAAAGACGTTTGACCTGATTGAGTAGTAAAGCAGCTGGTTGTTGAAATACAAACACACAGCTATTTTTGGGTTTCGCCTTAATATGTTCCTTAAGCTGAATGCCACATGGCTGTAAAGCTGTGACTTGGCCAACCTTCTCTGAAAAGCATTTATTGAAATTTCTTTTGCAGAGAATATTACTACCCAAGGTACACAGAGGGGGGGATGCACATGTAAAAAAGGCCATCAGCACGTAAGGATTGATTTTCTCACATGGTAGGGATCCCACACCAGATTTCCGGAATGGTACATTGAGAAAGTGCTGGTATCTTCATTGCACAGTATGCATACCAGCTCCTCAAGTGCACGCAGATTTATGGGCGGAAGCCCTCTTTTACAACAAATATACGTGTAACAAATCGGATCTTTTCAAAATTTTAAATGATGAAGCCAAATACATGTATTCGCTTTAACCCTAACAGTGTGCTTGTATGAAATCTCATCTTAACTGTCACAGTAAGAAGCTACAAATAATAACAGCATACATGTACATGTGTGAGCACATCATGTAATGTATGACTGCAGGGACTGAATCTCTCAAGAGAAACATTCTTTTACCTCTGCACCGTTTTAAGGACTTTTTACAACCTCCTCTGTTATGCATTTCATTCAAGATGTATGTACATGTAAAATGTATTATCAATTGAAAGCTTTACTTGAAATTAATTGTTCCAAAAATAATAAAATTTTAATTGATCTTCACATGTTCCATAATTAGAACGGACTAGAATCTCCTCGATTAAGCGGAATGAAAATGAAAGCCAAATTATTTTGAGAGAGCAAAAATCAATAAAACCATGCACATCTGCTTCCCGTTTGTGACATACACAAACGCAACACTCAACACCAATCAATGTACATGTTAAGTACTGTACTCGTAGGTTGCATATTGACAGCTGCATTTCAGTACAGGGTGTTCTGGGTTTTTAAGCAATATGCAGAATCAAATGGAGACCTCATTTATAATTATCCGGGGTGTACAGTGCTTATAGTCATTCTTTAACAATAGAAAATAAGTTGATAATGTTTACGGCCTTCAGTTTTTATCAGTGCATAGAAACATACACAATTAAAAAAGTAAGATTTACAAATTTTTTTAGCATTCTTGGACAAAAAAAATGGATTTATGTACTGAAAACAATTCATTCTCCTCTGCTGCAATTTACAACGAGCAAAGTATTAACTTGAACCTCCCTTGGGTTTGTTACAAATATTAAAAAAGGAAAAATTGTGGACTGTTAGTACTCAATAGGAAAGTCCCCCAAACCCTCTCGGCAGTCAGTTTTTGCCGTTGGTGCACTTTTAACCCCCTCCCCAATCCTGAAGTAACGTGCAGCACACACGGCCTCAATCCACTAAATGGTTCAGGCGACCTGGTTGACTAATGGAAGACTTGGAAGGTTAGGTTTAAACATACGTGTGCTGATGAATAAATGCATAAATTTATAGATGAGTAACTCCTTAGGCTGGGTCATCTTTAGGTCATTTCAGCATGGACTGCCATTTGGCGCACCGATGCAGAGATTTTTTTTTTCGATAAACATTAACTTAGAAAGATCCGAAATTATTTTTTGTAAATGTTTCCTTTGATAACAAAATGAAAGGTATAACTACTTGTACAATGCCAAACACAAAAATTAAATGCACTAAACTCCTCTGCTTCAGTCTGTGAAACTAACTTGCGAAACAATAAACCACAGCCAAAGTAAAAAAAAAATCACACATTTATATACAAGATAAAAATAAGTAATCACAACTCTATCACAATAATTCAACTACATGTAATTGTTAGCTGGAGAAATAGAGAATGAAATTAACAAGTTAGTTTTACTTTTTGACCAACATGATTTAATTACATGGTTTAATTCAATACAATATCATTTACACCATCTCAGTGCCTATATGTACCTTAGAATTTGCAAAATGCATTTCACTGTGCAAGACTTAATTTAACAAATTGAAGACTGAATATCTTGACTATATTCCTATAGCCAGATGCAAAACTGTCAATCCAAACAACAAAAATTATAATGGGCAACTTACTCTGACTTGAAACTTATCAAGGGCAAGTTTGAAGTTAAGCAAAATCAAAGGTCAAAATTTTTCTTTTCCAAAAGTCAACAAAAATGCATTATTTTTGGAACTAGAGGCAAACTTGCTCCAACAAATGTATTCCATTCCAAAACAAATCCAAAACTTCCTGCATGACTTCACAAGTGCTTATCCACCATTCAAATTAAGGGAAAATATCATCTTTTCTCAACTATAAAACCTGCAATTAGCGAAAAGAGGATGATTATAGTGATACACAGTACTGTATACACAGACGACTTGAACAAGTCTATAATGTCAATAAACTAAAAGAGGCAAACTTGTGGGTGTGTCACGCAGTTCTTTCTTTTGATTGGCTTACCAATCCACGGTTCAGCAACCCACATAAATAAATCATCAGTCACCCCATGGGTGGCGTGATTTCCCGTCCCCCTGCGCTATAAAAAGACCCGAAGGAGAAATTTTATGGAAGGGCTCATGATTTCAATTAAGGAACAATTAAAAGTAAAAGTCTGGAAACTGTTTGAAATGAAGCTTTGGGGAAAAACAAACAAGGAAAATTGAAGACAGTCGTTTTCTCTGCTAATAAAAAAGTTCGAACCATGACCCACATGCTGATACGACCCACCACTCACCCAGGTTCAACTTGTAATTTCGATTCACGTCTTCTCGAAATGCATCCATGTTTGTCTGCTTCTTCCGATCAGGCGTCCACATTACTTTGGCTTTGTCGTGGTTCTGCCTGTCCATTGTCTTACAAGCAGTCAGAATTTGCCCAGTAGGAAAAGATTTATGATGCGAGATGCAGACAACCGAGCGTTCACGTTTCGTCCCGCGCCCGTCGATTGCGCGTGTGTATATCTGTATTTGTCTTGTGCCATGCGTCAGGCCTCCGGCCGGGTCAACGCTTGCTGCATGTGTGATTCTACCTCCATGATATAAGCCAGCAGTCCAGGTACTGCACCCGACAATGTGTAGAAGCTGAACCTTTCGCTATGTGAAATAAGGAGGGTATCAGACTGCGAGTAATACTGTAGTACATGGATTCTACATTGTTTGGTTGCTAGTAGAAAAAATCAACAGAGGGCGCACTTTTATATCAATGTGCTAGCTTTTCGTCATTTCTATTTTTACTTCGCGTTGGTTTTGTTTGTATTGCATTGCAAAATGTTATTTTGTCGTCGATTTTGACATGTTTGACAGACTCTGTGGAATTAATCTGAACTCGAGGATACAGATCGTTGGTAGGCAACTGGCTGGTTGAAAATTAATAATTTGTAGGTACTTTATTTCACATTAAATTGATCAACATTGAAATGAGAATAGCTAACGTGACTTTTCTTCTTCTGTAGTAGTACTATAATACATGTAGTACAACAACTGTTACGCCCCAACCATAGCATAAGTCCCAACTATAGTTGGGACAGTCCTAGCGCAGGTTAGATGACGTCTACATTGCATCGCAATTCAATGTAGACGTCCAACCTGGGCTAGGACAGTCCCAACTGTAGTGCTGCAGTTGGGCAGGCCCAAGTATTGTTGACCAATGTCTGTGGGCAGTGGTGGGAAATGTCTCAACATTATCCAAGTCAATGTGTCTCACACTTAAATGTGACACTTCATCTGTTCCTCTAGCCCTATGACCGATACTAGGGCCCGACCATGTCCAAATGTTAAAAAAGGTGATTTGTAGGGTCCAAGTTAGTCGGACTAGTTCAGATTTAGCTCAACTGAGTGGAGCATTTAGCATGGCCATGGCTAGCAATAAGTTCCTCTTTTTCGAAATTTCCCATTCAGCACAAAATTTGAAAAAGAGGAATATTAACGCTCCACTCAGTAGAGCTACACTGCTTGAAGAATCATGTGCAACTGATTTGCACGTAATGATTAACATTTAACACATTTTCTTAATGAATCTATGTTTTTTTGTTTAAAATATCGGTCATTTCACTTGTTCGGACATGTTATAACTTTCCAACAGCTGTTGTAACATTTGAAGGGAAAATTAGTGTTATCCGTATAATATTGAACTCTTTCCAAATGTGCAACAAAAATTTGTAAAGCAAATTATGGCGTGGATGGTTTGAATGGATCCAACTTGTGTGATTTTAGCTGCACTGAAACCTTCAGAATCTTCAAAAATTTATACTGCTGTATGTCACAGGAGGCCAACTAGTGAAAGACATTAAGAAATGAAGATCATGTATACATGTACCTGACTTGCGTATAACCAATGGGTCACACTTGACATGTATTGATTTTCTAGTGGGCCAGCAAGCAGCTTTACCTTCCGTTAATTTCTCTTTTAGATTTTAAGGGCTTAACTGATTTATACATATTGTGTCTCATTCACAGGAAGTTGTACAAAAGTTGGCAGTGTCACTGGTAGTCTGCCTGTACTACTTGTAGAATGAGTAGTTACAGCAGCCATAACTACCCATACCAGATAGGTAGTCACCAGCCGCCCGCACAGCCTCCGCAGTACAGTTCCTACACGCCACAGCCGACCGCGCACTTTCCCCAACCCCAACTGCAATACCCTCAGCCCCCAAGCTTCCCCACTCCATCCCCGTCCCAGCCGGAGCCGCCCCGCTACCCTCAGCACACACCCGTAGACAACGTGCCCGTCAGCATGCCCCTGCTGCAGAGGTCAGAACCAGACCGCAGCCCGGGTAGCCAGGAGATTGGGGACCCGCGGTTTGTGCTGCTGTACAGCATGGATAGCGAGGAACTGAGCGCTCTCCTGGAAGACGAGGAGAAATTCAGTGAGGTGGTCACGAACATGGAAGAGGTACAGGACGTGGACCGTGTCTGAATTACTTTTGGCTTGAACGATAGTAGTAGTGCATTGCATCGAGGATGTTAACACTGGGTTTTGTCGTTAGTCACTCAACTCAGCTCGTGCATGCTTTCGGCACACATAGTGACAGATACTTGTATGTTGTAATGCACCATGTCTGTTACACTGTGACACTCCTGGTGTAGTTCTTATGAAGCACATATCATGGAATGTAATGCACTATTATCATCCCTGCACGTTGGGCTCACCTCATCTAAGCATTCCTGAAACCATCTTCACTCCTAGGGGAGTATGCTAGTCCCATGCTGCCATTGCAAACAAGGCGCAAACGGCTAAACATAACCGTGTCTGCCCTCTGAGGTACCCATTCACTCCTGGGTGACTTGACCAAGATCACAACATGCTGCCACCAGCTGGATTGGAACCCTAACCCTGTGATCAGAAGCTACTAACCCTAACCACTAGACCACAAGCTCAAACTGTACATACTTGGTTGTGCGAATTCGGCATTCCCATGCCAGACTTGCATAAATCTGCACACTCATATAGCAAGAGCCCACCAAAGGACTGTCGTTTCCAGTTTCCAAGTAAAAATACACCCTCTCTTGTTCCTGCTATGAGCGAATAGAAACAGTATACCTCAATCATTTGCTGTATCCTACATACAACATTTACGCTTATTGACTGTTGGAAATAAACTAGAAAAGTGAATAGACCTCATTTCCGGGGAAACCATTTTCAATTTTTGTGCCCTGAGTTTATCATATTCAGTGCAGTCTGTTAAATGACATGGTGCCAGACTATTATTTTAAACGTAAACTGGCATACACTTGAAATGAATGTTTATTTTCATTGCTTTCAGGTTCCCAGAATGAAAAGTTAGCCTCACTTTCAATTCAAGATGGCCGACACATGAATACAGTCTATCTAGATTCATGGTTTTGCCACATTTACAAGACCTCTGAGGGTTTTTTTTCCAGGTGAAACAGAAGAAGTTGGAAAAGGAGATGGCGATGGCGGAGAACCGCAGCCTGGCCGAATTCAACCTCTCAAGGGAGCCCCGCCTGAACGAGGGCCGGGCACAGCTCATCGAACGCCTCCACGAGGCACAGAAAATCAGAGACTCCTACATCATGGGGAAAGCCAAGCTCGGTGAGAATTTGGTTCGGAATTTATTTTTTTGCCAGAAACTAGGCTTGGAAGTATTAGTCTGTTGATTAATGGATTGATAAATGTGAATCCGTTCTGTGGTAACATTCTGCTTTTCGATTATTTGTAAATTGTTTAAAAGTATTCCTTTCCGAAGGCAGAATGGCCCAAAACTTTTTGAACCAAACATCTCAAGTTCTGTGTTCTAAAGCAAAGAATATGAAGTGAAAACAAGGAAAGATTGTCACTGAAAATTACAGTTGAATGACAAGGCTTGTAATGATTGAAAAAAAAAGCCTTAAGACAGACTGGGTACTATTTTATTATTGTTGATTAAACCTTGGAAATAAGCTTGGAAATAAGCACATTAGAAAGCTGCTGTCAAATTTATCAAGCCTGTAATCAAAAAGGGAACATTTAATTGATCCAAAAAATAATCAAGTGTACGAACCTACCAGAAACTCCAAATTCCAACATGTAAGCAGATGACACCTTTATGCACAAAACTTGGCCATCACACCTTGGGTGAAAATTTGGACATTAGCAGAAAATCTTGCATAGCAGATTTAAGTCCTAAGAAAAAACTCAGCAGAGTTCCAGTCTTAAAGCAGTATGCCAACTGTGAGTTGTTGCTGGACAGCTGTTCTTGCTCAGTGAAAAAAATTATGCGCTTACCAAATTCCCAAGCTAAGCAGTCCTGTTGCATCATGCAGGGATTAATTCTCCTCGTTCTTTGAAACTTGAAGGTTTGGGAAGATTTGGAAGTTGGAGGGCAGGTTATGGTACTGTTTCAGCTGGGAAACAATACATCTGTATGCTTGTTTATTTACAATACATGCTGCTTTCCTTTTGATTTTTAGAGTCGGTGAGAGAACAGACTTCATTGGACGCAGCACTAGCCTTGATGCAAGCTGACACGGCAAAGGCGGAAGACGACTCGGAGGTAGGCTTGATGTGTTGAATTAACTTCAAACGAGAACTGAATTTGCAGAATACATGGGTAGTTTATGGGCGAAAATGGCAGAGATTTGCAGGTTTCACAAACAAACATGGATTTTGGCACACCATGCGGTAGGTCTCAGTTGGCCATGCCATCAATAAGCAAACACGCAATGAAGACCCCACCCAACAAAAGGAGGAATAAGTCGTTAGAACCACTGTCATGCCAAACTTGTTGGCCTTTGAACAAAATCTCACACTGTAAACATGGTGCATTTGTATATATTTTAATAAACTGTTGTCCAGGTCTTATTCCTAGGAAGATTATCCTGCAAAGTGAACGTAAATTTTGCCGACAATGGGGTTCATCTTAGGCAAGTGGACTGGACCAGTGAGTCCTGAATGAATTATTTCAGGGAAGGCTAAATGATATCTTGTAATATAAACTCATTTGTTAACACGTCATGCCCTGTTTCATAAATATCCAGTAACCTCCGTCTGGCTTTGATATATGAGAAGCCCTTATCAGAAGTCCTTTCCAAAATTAGCCAAACTTGAGGACCTAATGTATTGTTGCATTCATCACTTTGAAATGAGCCATAACCCTAGCTGCATTTATGATCAGATGAGAGTTCACGTTCTATTATAGAATTTGTTGAGAGTTCCAAACACGTAAACTCAGTGAACAAAGAAGCCATTGAAGGAGCGTCTTTACACAGGTCTGCATGTACATGACAGAACTTAGGGTCACCAATTTATCTCTCCGCTGAGAATTAACTCGGATAATGTTCAAGTTCCCTGTTGGCCACATAATATTGGAAATGCAGCTTAAATCCAGTTGGATAGCTGGGCGATGCTGAGTCAAAAAATGTAGTGGGTTGGAATTTGTAGTCAGTGGCGTAGCGAAGGCATTTTCTTTGGGGTGGGTGTGTCAGAGACAAGATGCCAACTTCAAAGTTGTTCGCCAGCCTTGTGGCGTGTAAAATTCACAGAGTGCTCTGTGGTACGCTACATTTCATGCTTCAGAGGAAATGCCGACAGCCAATATATATCATTTACATACTACTCCTGGATTCATGTGCCGACCGAAGTTCTATTTGCCGACTGGATTAATTATTGGGGGGGGCACCGCACCCTCACATACCCCCTCCCCGATCGCTATACCCCTGTTTGTAGTTTAGAAACCACAGTTGGAAAATTTCAGCAGTGGAGGCAAAATAGGTCGTGTATACCAAATCAGGAAGGTTGCAATTGACCATATCACATGTAGATTACAATAAGCAATTTTTTTTTCCAACATGAAGGGAATTTTACAGTGTAAACAAAGTAAAAGATTTGTATGCAGTTTATTTACATGTATCTCAAATGTTTTGATTTTTGTAATTAAAAATGAACCAAGTCTGTTTCATCTAGTCAGTGCCAAATGCTCACCAACATCTACCGGGACAGAACACCGTTTAACTTGATCACCCCGGACAGAACATCAGTTAACTTGATCACCCCGGACAGAACATAGGTTAATTTGATCACCCCGGACAGAACATCGGTTAACTTGGATGGAATGCACAATAAAATAGAAAGCAAACATCCTTGTAAATTGATTACATACATGTACTCATAGCAGGTACAAGTACCGTTTGGTCGTAACCTGTCACTGTTGATTGAAAATGAAGCAAATGGCCTTGGCTGAAACGTAACATTTTCATTTCAAAACGTCACCATGAAGAATAAAACCAATTAATAGGAATTTTGAAATGCAGAAATTAATTCCTCGCATTAATTAAGAATCATTGTCTGCTGCATGTATGAAAGACCAGTCAATACAATCAATAATTACAACATTGTATATTATCAGGAAGTGTGAAGACATGTACATAGCATACAGTGTAAATCATGCACGTGAGTGTGAATACATAGTGTAAGTGTGCATACAGGCATCAAGCACGGTGAAACTGAAAAAAGTGAGCTACATATATGTGTATCAAATACCAGCGTTTTGAAATACCCCAAATGTTAACAGAATGTGAAATCAACAGAATTCCAGAGGTTCTTGTCTCCAGCCTCCATTGAATTTTACAAGCTGTAGAAAGCACTGTTCAGTGCCGTTAACTTGAAAAGAAACACATTTAAAAAACAAAAGTCATGATTACATGCACTGGAGGATTTAGCACTTGTAGAACAATACAAGGTCACATTCATATCTGTGTGTTTGTAGAATGCCAAACTGACAGGAACAAGGTGCTTACCAGTATTATTATTATTAACTGAATCTGCTTGTCATGACGGAGGTACCCAGTTACCGAGAGCTCGGCAATTACACAGTTCTGAGCACTGATTATATTTTATGTTTTTATCATTATTAACCATGCTCACTGGATCCATAAACATTTCATAGCCCTAACATCCCTAACAGTCCCAAATCCTTCAATTTCAATATGATTTTACATACACCTTAAGGGGGTTAGGGTTCAAGCCATCTTAGCTCCCTTGGGAGTATGCCACTCGATGTTGGCATTCCTGATGCCAACCACCATTCCTACCCTCACTGGTATCCATTTATACTCCTGGGTAGAGAGAAGCAAGTATGGATAAAGTGACTTGTCCAAGGTCACAACATGTGTCCAGCAGCTAGATTTCAGACCCCGATCCCATTTTTGCGACTCGCAAACCCCAACAACTAGGCCATACCCCTCTAAGTAACAAGAGTAAGCCCTGAAGGTTGCCTTTACTCTGACTGTGTTTGAATTTCTAAACTTTCTGTGTCGTACTCCTTAGGAAATCGCCGATGACTTCCTAAAGGGAGACTTGTCGGTAGAGGACTTCATTGAGAAGTTCATGCCCATGCGACAGACGGCCCATCTGCGGCACATCAAGGCGGAGAAGATGCAGGAGATACTCAACAAGCAGGGGCGGGGACAGACTGCCACCTCCTCTGCCCCACAAGGTACGTTGAGCAGGGTTTCCGATTTCACCAGATCTGCCAGGGTCAGAAATTTGATCAGCATTAAAATATATTCTCAACCACTTACCAAGGGGTATTATTCCATACATTTTTGGGGGGTGGGGGGAATTTTCTGGGATTTAGAAATTGAGGGCTTTTAGTGTTGTAAAGGTAAAATCTACTTGTAATTTACCCCTTAGAAAGAACTTTTTTGCTGATATTTTCTCTTTATACGTAAAATGAAAGAACCTTTGTTTTGACTTCAATATTGCTGTGCACGCAAATGGGTTGAGATTTACTTTGAAATGATGCTTCATCAGCAAGTGATAGTCTTTTGTGTCCTGAATGCGAATGATCTGTATTTTCGGTTTTTGTTGAGGTTATAAACTCCCCAATCCATAAATGCTTAAAACGTGGTGAGCTGAATTTTAGGAACATTTTTGACACAGCAGGTATTAAAAATACCCCAACAGTTTTTCCCAAAATTTACAACAATTCCCAACATCCCTTTGGGAATTCTGGAAAAATTTTAGATGGAAAGTGTTCTGCATTTCTGAGAATTTTGCCACACTACCGACTAATAGTGCAACCTGTTTAAGGAATAGAGATAGCACAGTGTATGCTTACATCTACCTCCCATTAACAAATGAGTACAGATTTCACGCTGAACTGTTCAGCAGGTGCCAATTTGCATGTGGAATTGATGAAACAAAACACTGTTGCCTATCCTTGCATTTCCTGTTTGCTTTTGACCCCGCTTTATGTAAGGCATCTGGTCTTTGCTAGTTTGGTGGTTCATAACACATTTGTGTGACTTACGGACTTACGTACCACTCCTGCACAAAATATTGTGTGGGCGTACTGCATGTGCTGTGTGCAAAGAATTTAGGCATACAGTGTGGAGTGACACGTTGTCTTTGTTGCTCTAAACTGACAAAGAAAAGCAAGGGGTATTTTACTCAAGTCATCTGTGCTGTGTACATCTATCATGCCTTGGAATCAAAGGTTTGTGGACTACAGAACATGCGTGTCTGTATAATTGTTTTTTTCATTTGACAAAATGAGAACTACGTGTGTCTCTAAATCTCATGCTTTTTTTTTTCTTGGTAGGTGCCACTTCTCAACATTCATCCATGCCGCCCTACGGTCAACCCCATCATGCCCCGCCCTCCATGTCCCACTACCCGCACAATACGCACGGTGCCCCGCCCTACAGCTACCAACCACAGAGGCCAGCGCCCAGATTACCCTACCAGGGTCCCAACTACGGTCCAGGGGCCCCACCCAGGATGCCCACGCTGGGCTCATATCCGCACTAGATGCCAGTTTTCTTCCTCGTGTGTGTGTGTGCACAGAAAATTAAAGCTAAGCTCAGGCATGCCCACGCCCCAATATAGTGGCTTTGGTTGACCACAAGTGAAGAATTTCCACTCGTATGTATGTACGCTGCAGGAATACCAGGGCCTAAAAAAACGGCAGCATCGGGGATTTCAGGCTTTTTCATATAAAACGGACTAATTTCAGGCCTTTACAAGGTACCTGTATACATGTAGTTAGGTTCCTCTGGCTGTATTTGCAGGCTCTGGTATCCCTGCAGCATATTCCATTGATTACACGCATGCATACGTGTCAGTCCCTTAAATGTAACTGAGGATTCCATGCTTATGGTTTCAGCACAATATTTTGTATGCTGGCATGTGCTGTAACCTTAGAAAGAAGATCATACGAGGGCAGAGTGCCACGGTAAGCAAAGCTACAAAACTGGGCCCAGACACAAAAACCTAGCACATGCTTGGCAGTCTTGTAGATTTTTTCACTAACTTACACCAAGCCCCTTATTTTCTCTGGCACATTTATGCGGCAGGTAATTCCCCAACCCTGGAAAGCCAAATTGATTGGCTGCCAAGCAAAGATTTTTATCAAAAGGGCTAAGTCTGTGTGGAGCTGCTGAGCAAGTTTCTGTTGCAAGCAAAAGTTATCAGGGAACCGGTCATAAGCAATATATACAAGCAGTTTTTTGGCTGGTAGAATGTTTCTTTGCAGGTAATGTGTTCATGTGCTTTGCAGATTTCTGCGCTTAGTGGAGCACCAGGCAGAAATAATATGCACTGTTTGGCATTTTGCCCGGTGCACAATTGCAGCAGTGTTGCAGTCGAGGCCATCAAAACACCAGACGCAAGTTACAGGATTAAAAAGACCAGCGGAATGGTTTTGTTGCTGCTCAATTGAAAAGCTTGCAACTTGATTTCAGACTGGAGGTCTCGAATTGGTCTTGTGGTGGTCTTCAGAGGTCTCAACAACAACACTGAGTCGCAGCTCAGCAGATTGCTTTCTGCCTCAGCAATCTCATCCACACTTTCAATTACATCTTGAAAACACTATCGAAAATCAGCAATTTCACATGCTCCGCAGCACCATAATCTGGAAGAAATAAGCCCACTTCCCTGAATTCTCGTGGTTTGATTACTCTGACCAGATTTCAAAATCGCCATGTAATCTGATTTATTAAGCCAAGCTAAACTACTGCAGTGGGCAAAACATAATCGCTTTATTCCAGTCTGGTTAGAGGTGATTTCCTTTGTAAGCATTGTAGTAAGCAGCATAGAGATGTAGAAAATGCCGCGATTGTATGTACTCTTAAAAATTTGCAAATTGGGTAGTGCTTACCGGGGAGAGACACCTTTCTGTGGAAGGGGCAATGGGTTCGGGCATAATACCCAACTCCACCTCCCCTTTCCTATTTCCAAAGGGGGGGGAGACAACTCTTAAGCTCCACCCCCATGCTCCCCCTTCTCATTTGAAGTGGGTGCACCATTTGCATGCATCTACTTCAGTGGGTTTTTTTTCCAGTTTAGAATTAGGAATGTGTAGCGGATATTGTGCACGTTCATCAACATCTCTCTGTTGGGGCTGATTACTCTTATAACTTTGTTTATAGAATTTGGCCCAAGTGTGCATGCAGAATTTTATTTTATTCATGGGATAATGGTTGGAAGTAGTTGATTTCCAAAAAATAGTGTGGATTCAGTGCCCCTGTATTTGCTCCATTTATGGCAAGGAAGTTGCCCTTTTAATCGGATTGAAAAATTAATTATCAGATGGGAATTTCATTGACATGTAGGTATACGTATTTAACTTTTCCCGTCTTTCATTCACCAAAATACAGGAAATCACAGTAATTGTATTTTCAGTACAATGACAAATTCAACATGGGAAATTCATTTTAATCAATTACATTCATTTCATTTTTTTTTCTTCTGAGGAGGCCTAGAGTTACTGAATCAACCACGTTTGACTTGCCACAAAACCATGCAAGCAAAGTGGTCATATCTGGAGGTCCCGAACTATATGATTAAAAAGTGAATTTCTGTAAGACATGACCAGCATGGCCACAAAGTTGTAACATTTCGTATGGTGTGTGCTCCGTAATTCATCAGATACTCCCTTTTGTGTTTTTATTTAGATATTTTTCACTGACTCAGATTTGTGGTCACGATCATTCTTTGACTTGTTTCACTGATGTAGAGGAACTTGCTTCACTGTCATATATTCCTTTGATTGTTGAAATGCATGCATCATGTACAGTGAAAAACAAATTGTTTATACATGTGATAGTAAACGTTGTAAATAAAATGAATATTCTTTGGAAATTTAACACAGCTTGACTTACATTTGTTATTTATTCAGTCATCCTGAGAGCACTAAAGTTATAATTAAAATGGATTCAGCATTGTACATTTGAACAGTTCACTCTAAAAAAATACGTAAAATTTGTTTGGTTCATAATATGCGTGAATGATAAGGTGAATGATTTTGTACATTTATGACTTTTGCAGTTTAGAGTACTATTTAAGGTCAAACGAGATTTGCTTGCTTGCAGTTTACATGGATGGTGCCAAAAGTGTCAGTTTTGTTAACAGGACGCATAATGCTAGAGTTACTTGATTCCAACCAGGTCACATCTGGAAAATCATATCAATGCGAGATTCCTGTGGAGAAAAAATAAGAGTTGCCTAAATTTCTTATGCAAACTACATGTACTGGTTGCCATCCAAGTAAGAGATTAATGGAGGACATGATGCAAAGATAAATCATTCCAATGGATGTTAATCGTTGGGGGTTGTGGGGGACATGCCCTTCTACTTCTACAGTGGGGGGGGGTTATTAAATCGTTTGTCCCTTCCCTCCCCCCTTCTCTTCTGGACCCTAAATAAAAAATGCAGGGGGAGTGGGCCTACATTTGATTCATATTTCAGATTCAGCTGTTTATATATGCCAAATATTTCCTCTCTCTTGGTGACTGGAAAAAAGTGGTAACGACCACAAAAAAATGGTTCCAAACTTGCATAAAATTTCAAAGAAACTACTTATTTTAAAAATGAATAATTAATAAAATCTTGCCCAAGCATTTGCTAAAAAAAAGAGGTCAGAAATTGTCTCTGATCACACCACAGTCACACAGCATGGAGAGTGCAAAATTTTCAGGCCCCGGACCCATGCAGTTAGGGCTTCCTGTTCACATTAGTTCTGATCAAGGTTATGTCCCCCCCACCCCACTTATGAAAAGCGACTGACACCCATAATAATTTTACATGATCTTGGGTTTGTCAAAGTTACAAGAGAACCACAAAAAAGTCCCTTTACATGGCAGACTTTGCTACATTTCACTTATGAGCTGTTGTAATTCTGCAGATCATTTCAACAACTGGTCAACTACTTGCACACTCTGTGGTCAACGCTCAACATTTGAATAAAAAGGCTTTGTTAAAACTTTTCACCAGGGTGATTGGGACCATTTTCCAGGGCAAAGCACAGAATATGTTCATACCTGCGGGGACATGCCCTTAAAACTTAAGCTGTGATGCAGGCTTATAAATTCTCTAATTTTTCATCCTCCAAATCCTTGGAGGACGTCTGAGGACTGAGGCAGAGTGTTTATGGCAAAACTTGGAGGCAGATATTGAAGGCTGCATGTTGTCCACCCATTGCTCCAAGATAAATGTATCAGGCGTATTGCCTTGACGTGATAATTCAGAAACTGATGGCGGGTTCTGAAGGATTAAGGCAGTAGCCACCCCTCCAAGGAACACTTTCAAGACAAAACAGAGGATTCTGGAGGATAGAAGATGCAGCCAATTTCTACCAGGAAAATGTTGGATTTTTAGAAACTGAGGATGTATCACAGTTGAAAGAGCCTGGAAGGGGTTAGGGTGGTTAGCATAATCCTGCTCTGGTAAACATGAATTACATTTTGCTGACCACTTTGCAGCCCTGTGAAATCAGCCCCCTTGTTGATTTTCAGACAACCTGAGAATCAGCTGCTTGTTACTGTGACAGCAACTTGTCAATTTCAACTTCAAAAGTGGCTTTATAGATTTAAACAGATTTACATCACGCATAAATTAAAACGGTTATATATGGCAGAATTCTGTCCTGATCACCATTTCCGTAATAACCATGATGAAAATGCCAACACTCCAGAAGATAAAGTCAGAAGCACCCATAGTGGCGTTTTATTCCGTTCTTGTACCTTGCGCCACTCCTCGGAGCGCTGCTTGCGGGCCTCACGCTCCCGCTGTTCTCGGAGCCTCGCCTCGCCGTAGTGCGCCTTGTAGAACTCATCAAAGTCGAACATGCGCTCCCCGTGGGTGTTGTAGTAGACGCTGTACTTCCTGGAGCTGTCCTTCTCCTGGTGGGAAACCTTCTCCTTGTTCTCACTGTGCAAGTCCCGCTCGGAGAAGATTCCACGGTCATAGCGCCGTCGCAGCTTCACGTTGCCCAAGACGCTGTAGGCCTCACTGATGGCGGCAAACCGGTCCTGGGCAGCCTTACTGCCGTGATTGACATCCGGGTGGTAGATCTTGGAGAGCTTGTAGTAGGCCCCTTTGATCTGGGACTGGGTGGCCTTCGGGGAGACTCCGAGAACGGTGTAGAAATTCAGGCGGGCTTCAGCCTTCTTGTGCTTGTGATGTTTGTAGCCTCTCACTTGGTACCGGCAGCATAGCAGAGAGACAGCAGACAGGAACTGGTTTGGCCTTGGCCTGGACCAAGCAACCCTCATGATTGATGACAATCCTGAACACTGTATTGCACAGAAAAAAACACATGATTATGCTGTGTTGAAAATGTTTTGGTTGTTTTATCATTTGGCACACTCTAAAAGTATGAATCAAATAAAATATTTAATGATTTGGGTGATTTGAAATTACCTCAGCTAAAACTTATTGAATAAGTCAGTTTAAAGCCATGTCAATTCACTGTTATATTAAAAGAATTGAACTGTTTTAATACCATCAACTTGCCGTTTTGATATGTGTGATCTCAAATTATTACATGATAACAGATAGGACTTAATATATTAATGATCCACACAGCCATTTGTTGGCTTAGCCTAGCCCTAACTCAAGTTAAAAAATTAAATCAGAGGGTCATGCTATTTAGCATCAACAAGCGTCAGTGAGCGTCAACAAGTTATTCAAGCATATTTGTGCAAAAACAAATTCATGACAATGTTGCGTAACATTTGGCAAATGGACACTCGTGATTGTTGTAGACAATTTGTTCCCCTCTAGCTTTGTTCACTTACTGGTGCGGAGACACTAAAAAATCAACATGGCGACGGAACAGAAAATTGGCTTATTAAACTTAAAGACATAAAAGAGGCATAGAGGCATTGACGGTGTGGTGACCGTGTGGTGCCGGTATTGTGTGTGTTGACAGTAATTAGAATGGTTGCATGATGATGATATGTCATCGCTCATCAGGCCGATTTCCATCTGCCCGGTTTCTGACTGGCTAATCACTGCCTAAAATCCCATGAAACCGAAAGACAACTTGATCTCTTGGAATGTAAGACTAGGGACCGCCTAGATTAATATCAGGGGAGGCATTAGTGACTATTTAAAACCCGCAAATTGGGGGAAATTCTGACGAAAGCAGCCAGCCCTTACCATCACAACACCGGTTTGACCCTTGACATTCATGATTTACGATATATTTGTTCGCGAATTATTTCATTACTCCGGTTCCGGGTACATCTATATTAGAATGGGAGTTCCCAAACCGTAAGAGTGGAAAAAAAATTAATCTATTGAATGCATATACCAAATGTTCACCGCTAAAATAAGATAGAAGTTTTGAATAATTTGTAACAATTTTAATGAGGACCAAAGTAACAAATATTGAAACCGACCCTTTGAATGATTTCGTCTTGAATAGAATTACAAAAAAATTACTCCCTAAATCAGAATACATGGATCTTCCCAAACGCCATGTGCACTGTTCCACTTTGATGTACATGTACTGTACTTGAGGGTAACATTACGTCGAGCACTCTCTGACATGTCTGAAATTGGGTTAGAAATGAGTATTGCCGTGTATGGCATTTAGATTGATAGTTTCCTGTAAATCAGTCACTTCTCTAGCTCCAGTTCGGAAAAGTTGGACAAGTCTTGAAGTCTCTTTGTCAGAGTTTAAGAAGTGGAAATTGAAGTTGGTAAGATCTCAACACCAGCAACTCAGATCGCGCAACCTGTACTTCAGATCGAGCGCCAGAGAAACGAGTTTATGTTTATCGGCCGTGGCAATCAACTCCCGTGTAATTCACACCACCATGGCGTCTTGCCGAAGACCGGAGCACAAGGCTCCCCCAGAGATGGTACAGTATTAAAGTTTTGAGTTAGCATACATAAAAATAAGCATTTTGCGAATAAATTTGAATAAACCTTATCGACGTTCGCTGTGCACTATGGGTATATGGATGACAAACATGCATTGCATTTTATGCACAACCCTATGGGAGAAGTGTACCTGCAAAACGTTAATCTTTTTCCGTTTTATTTCATAGTCCAATTCAAGTCGTCCCCTTCTGACATAGTGTTGCATTATTGATTTGGGACGAAGATATTCACAAATTTTAAAGTTCAAATTAAAGCTTGGCAGAAAAGGAAAATTCAGAGAATCCCAACAACAGATTTTTGTCATGGACTGTGCTTTGACTAAGATCATGAATTATACAAGGTTATAGCTCATTCATTCCGCATTGACCAGTCACCTTCATTTTCAGCCTGTAGAGTGACTGGGGCCCTTAAAAAAATTAAGGGTGATTTGTTCTTCTTACAAACATTTGAAAACTTATTTGAATATGTTTCTTGTGTAATCTGATAAAACGCATGCATCTGTGAGTTGATAAGCAGATACTTAAAAAATATTTAGTACTAGTAGAAAACTGTAAATTGATTTCTGACCGGTTCACTTCCCCCCATACGGTTGTGCATAAAATGCATTGCTTGTTTGTCATCCAAACCCATAAGGCATTGCAAACGTCGAAAAGGTTGATTAAATCTGGTAGGCCCACATTGAATTCTTTAAATTCACGTGAACATAATTTGAATTCTCCATTGGCAGGCTAGGCTACTTGCTATAGGCCTGCCTTGTGACTCGGGGCAAGTTTTTGCTTAGTTACATGAGACACCTTGCACCAACACACTGTTTTCAATTGAGAAGAAGAGCTCAAAGGAACCAGTCCATTCCAGAAATGGTGTTAGCCTAGCTATGCTAAAGCTTGCCCTGAATCACAAGATATAGCAACAGTGTCTTTAGTCTAGGGAATTCAAATTGTTATTATTATATGGTTCATGTGCAATCAGGTAACTCAGTGTACCAGATTTTATTCAAATTTAGCTCGCAAAAGGCTTAATACTTGTTTTGACATGTTTGACTCTTGACTATCACTGTCAGGATGTCGACCAAATGATACTGCCTGAGATGTTTGTGGTACTAAGTAGCATGCAAATGTTAGGAGTTCCATGTACGGACGCCACTTGACACCCGTGCACAAACCCTATGAGACTGGTCTGAAAAATTGTGTTTTCCAAGTAAATGACTTCGTATTTTTCCCCCTAAATTGAACTTTTCTGGCCATGTTTTTGCTTTCCTATGGCTAATAGGTCACTGTAGGGAAAAATAACTGGCGTCCGCCACATTGACACTTTTACATAAAAAATTCATTGAAAAGTACACAGAAACATTAGTGTTTCAAATTCTAAGTTCATTGTATTATGGTAATTCCAGAAATTAGGGGTCCATTTTTTGCGTCCCTGTCACCTCTGACATATGGTTTTGTAAGTTCAGAACACACTTTCTAATTTCCAAGTGTGATGAATTCATGCAAATTACCTGCCAAACAAATTATAATAGTTTGAAATCAATTCCGGTGATATTTCCATGTCAAAGAACAAAGGTCAGATGTAACAGGGACGTGCAAATGTCACACTTTTGGAGCCCGAATTTCTGGAATTACCCATTAGGCCTACATACGTGTATGCTTGTTCTACAAGCATATGTATGTACAACATGTATAACAAGCACAAGTTTTACGACACGAATACCTTGAATTCTTAGTAAGGGAAAGTGCATTCCTACTTAGGTCATAGACAAAAAATCAGAACAATTTTGACTGTAAATGGCACATGAAGTGTTAGGCCATCAAGGAACTTTCTAATTATTTGATATAAAGATTTACTCCAGAGAGGGGTGACCACTGCCTCAATCCTCCAGCAAATTATGTTGAGGCAGTGCAAATGATATCCTGACATGCCTAAAGCAGTAGAGATTCATAATTTCACGCGTCTTGGTTTGAGTTTATGCATGGTAGTGCGTGAACAATCCAAGGTCTAATCCAAGACCTTGACACAATGTATCCTTTGCAGTCGGCCGCTCAATTTTGTCTTACATCCTCAGGATGCAGGATTTTATAGGATTGAGGATTGTCAGGGTTAATCACCATTATTTATTATCTGTGAATTTCAGTGCACCAGGATCACTTTTGTTACATAATTTACCTGTAAGGCATCTTCAAATAGTTTGAATTTTTCCTATGAAGGTCACTTTGTGACTGGTTAAACCTTATTGTCAGAGAACCATTACATTTTGTTTAATAACTACAGTTTTACAACGAAGAAGAAGCAAGAAAGTACACATCAAAGTAAGTCTTTGTTTCAATTAGATCTGTTTACCAATGTTATAATCATCAGTTTTTATTCAAAGTCATTTCAAAATTGTCTTTAAATGTTCAGTTTGTACAATTTCGTAGAAACATCTTAATACACCAAGACAGGGTACTTTTTATATCAGGGATTTGCTTTCTTTATTGAAAATCAGTTGTCATAATTGAACAATAAGTGATAATTGAAACAGTTTGTTGATATTGATAACATATGCTTTCCAGTTCCAGAATGATAGAAATTCAAATGACAATGTCAGAGCGTGCAGTAGAACTTCTCAACCTTCCAGAGGACACTCCGTCATACGTATTGGATGTAGGGTATGTTGCTTAAAAGAAACCCCTTCTGCTTTAGGCTAAGTAAATTTGAATAGTAATTGCATATTTGAATATTCACCTTCAATTCAACTGAATATTTGAATATTCAGTAGAACCAAATTGCCATAAAGCAGAAACAAAATATGTACAATACCCATACTAAAAGAAAAAAATTAGGTTTCGGCTATAGGCAAATTTCATCTTAAAGTTTGCCGTTAGAATGCAATTTTTAACCAAATAATGAATTTTTTCCTCCCACTTTTCACCTCTGAATATTCAGCTTTGAATGTTTGATAATCATTCAAATATTTGAATGTTCAAATATTGGTACAACAACAGAGCTTTGTTTCATCTTTGATTTACAGCTGTGGGTCAGGCCTGAGTGGTGAAACTTTAACGGAGCAGGGACATTACTGGATGGGGCTTGACATCAGTACAAATATGCTAGGTGAGAAACGGTGAAAGCCAGTGCAGTAGTTGAAATCATCATAAGACTGAACACAAGACAAGTCACATGACCAAACACAAGACCAGTCACAAGCCCAAACTCAAGATAAGTCGCAACACAAGACACAAGACCAGGCACAAGACCAAACACAGGACCAGACAAAGGATCAGTCACAGGACCAGTCACTAGACCAGACACAAGACCAGTCCCAAAACCAGGCACAAGACCATGCACAAGACCAGTCCCAAAACCAGGCACAAGACCAGGCACAAGAAAGCAGAGAAAGAGAACCATTCACTACCAGTATGTACTGTATCATGGGATTTATTGTAATGTAACCTGTTTTTGCTGAGCAGAATTTTTTCAGCTGAGCAAAAACTTTGGCTTCTGGTTATCTTCATTTTCCCATTCAACCTTGCTTTTCTAGTGTATCTACTTAATTTACCCTACTGTGAACCCCAACCATCAATTTTTAGCAAGTGTAATACAGTTTTGGACATAACTTTTAGGTCTGTTTGTCTTTGTTTAACAGATATTGCCTTAGAGCGGGAGGTGGAAGGGGACTTGTTTGTGAGCGACATGGGTCAGGGTGTTTTCTTCAAACCGGGAACTTTTGACGGCGTAATCAGGTACCAAAGATAGCATCGGGAAAAAAACTGCAGATTTTTTTTAATCCATCTGGCATGTCTGGGAAACAAACACTGAAATGTAATGCCCCAAAGAGCGTTTGATCTGAAGATCTACCATACTCCCCATAGGCGCTTTGTGCAGCATTTTCAGGGTTCCAAACAACATATTTGTATCCATTCTGATGAAAATTCTGTGTAAAATTCTTGTTTTCTTTTTCTTGTGACTTGCCCTCTGTTGCATATCGCCCAGCATGAAAGTTTGCTCAGCAATATTTTCTGCTTTAATTAAACAGCTGTATGTAATTTGCCCTGTTCACTTTGGTTTTGAATGGTAATACTCAGGCATATCTCTCCTCAGCATTTCAGCACTTCAGTGGTTATGCAACGCTGACAAGAAGTCCCATCATCCACCCAAGAGGCTGTATAGGTTTTTCTGTACCTTGTATAGTGCAATGGTGAGCGTCAGTTTTTTTGTGTCTGTTGCAGAAGGTGACATGTTGTGACTTTGAATTCAGGCTAGGCGCATGTACTGTAAGTCATTCTCTGAGACTGTGTTCACATTATGTCAAAAACCACATTGAAAAATGAAATAAAATGCCATACTTCTGAAATGTCTGGAGACAAGGAAAAGGCATTTGTATGACAAGAAAAGGTTTCTTAGCATCCCAGTAATTTTCACTTAAATTGTGTCTGCAAAATAGGTTTAATAAGTTTTACACTTAGATCTAGCAACTGAAATATTGAAAACTTTCTTGCAGGGGCGAGGACCCTAATCCTCTGGCTATTACCTTTGAAAATGTGTGAATGGGATTTTATTAGATTTTAAGGCTTTTTGCCGGATTTTGGTTGTTACATCCTTAGAGCCAATGCAGAGAGCGGATAAGCACAGAAAGTATTGCAATGAACAAGAGCGGGTTGAATAAATGTTAGTCAATTGAATTGTCTAAAGCTGGATATCAGCTAATTTTTTGCTTAGCACAGATTTATTGCTGACCAATATTCCTTAACTCCATCAATATGATTCGTTGTAAGTTTGCCTGCATTGACAGCATGGTGAATAATTTGCTACAGTACCCCTTAACCCCTTCGCGCCAGGACGCGGCAAGAGCCGCTGTAAAAATTAAGATCCTCGGCCCGCTTTTCAGCTATTATTCTTGGCCCATGCTCGAGCGAACACGGTGAAAGAAGGCAGACCCTGGCTCTTGTACATATGGTGATTGGCCTTTGTGTGTAGCCCAGAAATGAAAAGATCGAATTTGCATCATAATCACCAGCTTCACAATAGTCCCCACTTCGAAAAGAGAAAACGGGAATGTGGAAGTGTGAGTAGAGCCGCATGCCACCGAACAATCAGCCTTTTCACTGTGTAATTCAAAGTGTGCAGAGCACGCAGGGCCAGAAACCGAGAATTTGCGGTTTGGCAGATGGCCTTCGTGGCCAAGCAAGGCTGGAATTCTTGGAGTCGGCTTTCGGAAAGAAAATCCCATCACCAAGGGGTTAAAATGAGGGAACTTGATACTGGGAATATGCCCAAGTAAGTCTCTGTCTTGTTTGCCCGTTGTTAATCCTAACCATTCTAAATCCAACAAGCATATGCATCGTTTCAGTGGTCCCAGGGGGTTAGGGTAAAGCTTAAGAATTATCTCTTATTGGTTGACCTTTTTTCCTTTTGCATGTTGTTTTTTAGAGACGCGGCAGCCGCGCCGTTTTTCAGTTCTACCCTGAGAACTCACAACAGTTGGAACTCATCACGTCCCAAGCAATGAAAGCCGGTTTCACTGGGGGTGTTGTGGTGGACTACCCGAACAGCACTAGGGCGAAGAAGTATGAAAAAAAAAATGGAGAAAAAAAGAGATGTGTTTCTGACTAAACATTATTCTTCTTATTATTACATTGTAATTATTTCTGGTAATGACATCGAGGATTCCTCAAAAGTGCCCTGGGATATCGTAGTTCACAGTCCTGAAGAAACCTGTAGAGAAGAGACAATGAGAAGCAGTTACAGTTTTAGAATTTGGTGGAAAAGCCCAGAGGAATATTTTGGGTAAAAACCAACAAAATTGGATAGGGGTCTGAAAACCCAATCCACATGTAGACCAAGCTGGGAATCGAACCCGGACCACAGAGGTGGAATGCAAGGACAGAACGCTGCACCCACCCAACTCCCCATAAAATCAAACACTTACTCAAGTGCACTTGGTCACATATACGTTCATCGTATTTGAACTACCCCAGTTGTGAGGTTATGGACAGCCAAGTTGGCAGAGTGGGACTTACCTCGCCTTGCACCACTGCGTTCTGGGTTTGAATCCTGCCTAGGTCGACATTTAGATTGGGTTTTCAGTTCCCACCTGATTTCATTGGTTTTCCCCAGAACATTCACCTGGGTTTTCCTCCCGCCCTAAAATTGAATATTTCTCATTGAATTCTCCTTGCTGCTTCCAGTGAGAACAGTTCTTTGGTAATTGGAGAGGCTACCTTGATTAATACCCACGTACAATGTACATGTAAATAAATGGATGTATTCCAACTGCATTACATGAATGCATAGAGGACATTCTTACCCAGCGAATCCAAAATCTCACTTTAAGAAATTTAAGTATGGACAGTACAGATAATTTTGTGTGTCATTATTGTCATGGTCACATGGAGAAAGCTGTTATTCATATTGTTTTTGCAGAATGTTTCTGTGTCTCTTTGCTGGGCTGGCAAATCCACAGATTCCGAAGGTAATGAGTTTTACTGGGATTTTTTCATCTTTTTTTTACAAGTTCACATGCTTTCTGGAGTTTTGAGGGTTAATGGTTTGTGTCTTGGGAGGTTGTGCGGGGAGCAGTTGAAATTTATGTGCCAGCGTTTTGGCCAGCAATTGGAAAATTGAGCATCCCAAATTTGCTTTGGATTGGCCAAAAGTGGGCCTCTAAGTTGCAGAGGTTTAGGAGTGGTTGCATAACAATGTCATGTCCAAATATTGTTAATAGTGTCCAGAAAGAACCTAGATAACCTTCTACCTAAATCTTTTTGGGTTACCCTCTCCCGTTTTTTGTTTCTTTCCAACTGTAGCAAATGAGCAAGTTGTTAGGATAGAAATAATTTGATTATCTGGTGTCAGTTTTCATGTATTTTTTGCCCTTGCACCGATTTATGTTCATAACACAAAAAAATACTCAAGTGGGACTTAACCAATGAGCTTGCCGGGTTGATTGGATGGTCTGAGTCTAACTCCACCCCCCCCTTCAAAAAAAATGATCAATAGTAATGAACATCTCTGTGACACAAAGCACATCTGTGGAAGTAATCTACTGCGAATTTTCGACCTGTTATTTTCTCAACTGTGAATTCCAGGGCCTCGGGACTGGGAAAGGGGACAGGGGCATCCCCACCGAGGTGAAGTACAGCGACAGCAGGCAGCGAATTAAGCAGATGAAAGGCAAACCCCCCAAGAAGAGCAGGGAATGGATAAAGGAGAAGAAGGAGAGGAGGCGTCGGCAAGGAAAAGGGTAAGACCTAGTCAGATACTGCGTTTTTCCAAGCTGGTTTCCTGTCGTTAATAATATCATAGCAAGTAGTCGTCAACCATAAGAATACAGATTGACATAATGTCTGGCATGCTCCCTTCTGTTCCTAAGTGCAGCGCACGTTTGGATCTTTGGTATGGGAACCAGACTTCTGTTTTTCTGCCTCCCCCATTTCCATTCCACTACTTTTGAACTTACTGCCCTACCCCAACCTTGTTCTTGTTGGATAAGAGAAAAAAACAGGTTGGAACCAACCAACAGCAATATCAACTCCATGGCATTTGGCTTGGCAACCTGCTTTTTTGGATGGAATTATTTCACTGCGTTTAGCTTTTAAAGTCAAAGGCAAAATGTCTCACATGGCTCGCAAGCATACCAGCTCCATGAATTGATTACCACAAATATGTGTGCAGTAGGGAAAATGGCTCTTGCCCAGACATGAACACAACCTTTAAAATGATTTAATAAAATCATCAAAGTAGTGTTACTAAACGCTACAAAATGGAGTTTCTGTGTGACTTTACAAAAACTTATTCAATGACAAACTCTGTCCAACCTTTGAAATTTGTATAAAATTGTTCTCAGATTGCTAAGAGTGTCCTTGGGTTCCAAGTTTTCAAACACCCTTCAATGAAATTCTTGAAATTTGTTGAAAAGGAAAACTAGTTTTGGAATTAAGAAATTTAATTTATTTCTTAAATTATTGAAATTATTTTGTATCTAATAAATTATGAAGTTCAACTTTGGAACCACATTTAAACCTGTATAAAATATTAAATTAGAAACAAGCTTATTGGTATTTGATAAACAAAACTCATGAATCCATTCAGTAAAAATTGGACTTTCATCCTTGTTATCAATTTTAAATTTTTCTGCTGGTATCAATGCTTTTTTGTAGGGATGTCAAACCAGACTCCAAATACACTGGTAGGCGGAGACCGGGAAAATTCTGAGGGCGGCTTGCAAGTATGGCACGGCAAGACACAGAATAATCAGTGATCGTTTGAAATTACAGTCCAGTGACCTTCATATGTTGAACATGTAGTATAGCACAAGAGCACCCTATAGATGAAACAACACGTTTGCTTTGGCTCAAAAGTTTACTGTAAATTTGATGAAATATTTTAAATTGTGGTTCGTTTGAGATGCCACTGTTAGGGCTGAGATTTATATACAAGTATTTCGCGAGAGTAGTGCGACCCCACATACAGTATAAAAAATCTTGTGTCAAAAGAAAATCCTAATTGTGGCTGAAGTCACTATAAAACCTTTCCATATTTTGCCACATACATGTATATTCTTCAAAAAGCAGAATTGGAAATGTAAAGTGAACTAGTAATTTTTGCATCATTAATTCTTTCTAACAAAGCCACTAGAAATGTCAGTTTCTGATGTGGATTAATGTCCAAAAGTCAATTCAGTTGCTGACTCTGCCTCACATCCAAATATGTGCTGCTTTGGCATCGTCTGACATCCACAGTTCTGACATGACCTGACATCCATAATGTCAGTTTTTGGCATGACCTGACATCCAAAGTGTCATTATCTGGTCTGGCCTTTCATTCAAGACAGCAGATTGAAGAGGTTCACAGAGATGGATAATCATTGGCAGAAGTGCAAATGATCTATTAAGAATTACGTGATTGGTCTGCAAGACTTGATCAGGAATTTGTTTAGATTAATATGTGTGATTGATTCTTGTGAATGTTTTCATTCACTACCAGTTCACAGCCTATCACTCTTAACCCATGTACCCTTGTCAAATCTCATGAAGTGTCAGTGTAATCCTAAATAGTTCAAAAATTCTGAATTGAATAAACTTTATGGCTGTTAAGAACCATAAGGAAAGAAGTCTGAGCTATGGTCTTCATTCTAGGGTGTCGGCTTAACTAACTGTTTTTGCCAAAATAACTTTGTCATCTGTTTTGTCCAATGCAAATTTTGATGTTGTGTGTTGATGAGGGATACTTGTTTGGATTTTACTACAGGAGCAAATCCTGTCATAATTTCTGCCGTGGAAAGTTGGTCTGGAATTTCTGCCATGGAAAGTTGGTCTGGAATTTCTTTTTGTTAAGCAATAAGGGCCTATGGAGGAAAAATAACCAGATTGGATTGGGGACTTGAAAGGTTATGCCTCTGAATTGAAGGATTGAAGTTGCCTTTCCTGTCACCGTTTTCCTGTGTTATGTATGCTTAGTAATTGGGCTCAAATCGAAAATTTTCATGTTTATAATGCCAAGACGCAAATTCGATTTCCATCTAAAAGACCCTCTCAGTTTGATTTAAAATGTGATTTCAGTTGCCAAGAAGCTGACCTAGTCACGGGCATTGCAAGGATTTGTTTGAGGGCGCTAACTATGTTTTTCCAGAGGGGAAATTTTGTGGGGGGGGCAATTTTGAAGGTTTTTTTCAAGCACAGTGGTAATTTTTATTCCGTTATCTCTTTTTCCATATCTTTGGCCCACCTTTTCCTTTATTTATGTTTCAACTGTGGTAACTGCCCACATGAAGCCCATGAGCCAGTGGCATATCCAGCAGGGGGGGCTCCCCTCGCCGATGGATTTTTTTTCCAAGTTATACTTCATAGGTGAGTAGGAAAGAAAGTAATTGGCACTGAGCAATGATTTTGATATTGTTTTTCTCCCAACGTCATGCTGAATGAAGCCAAAGCCGCTTTCGCTTTTGACCCCCCCCCACCAAACGCTGCCATGGGACCAATTTGAGATGATAAATTCTAAGTCGGGGACCTACAATCAAGATATTTACCATCGATATCAAGAAGTTGCGCCCCCCGCGCAAGGCGAAAAAAAATTAGCCCAAATAGCGCCCTCTTAAATCCAACTTTTCTTTTGACCCACGTTTTAAGGACAGTCTGGTTAACACGCCAAAGGGCCGCATCTACTTTACTAGGTGTGACTATGAGACAGGAATCATACCAATCTCCATTGTACAGTTGGGAAAACTCGTGAACCGCGGGAAAGGAACCGGATATATTCTTCAAATTTTTACTGGCCGCTTTATTTGGAAAGGTTTGTATCTTTCTCCACTGCGAAGCAATTAATATTTTTGTTTGCTTTGACGTAGAAGACTTGAGTGAATATCAATAGGAAAATTTCTTTCATGGTTTTATTGTTGAAGACTGAATGTACCGGTTTGAACTGGTCAGACTGTGTAGTTATTGCGCCACCTGAGTTACGTTACCTTGTCATTGCTGCCGACGTAAATCCCAGGTGTTTGTCGTGTCAGTAACTATCGGTACAATTTGCATCCATCAAATCCTTAAACATCCATCAAGTAAGAGAAACATAGGTGGTGGTGTTGTTTTTTGTGATGATGTCTTATTTTAAGTCAAAGGGTCATTTTGTTCTGCCACTTGCCTTTCTTGTCGTTCTAGGCATAATAACCAGCAGGGCCTACTAGAAAAAAACATGGACTCGTAATATATGTCTTACAATATTTATGTTATTTGTGTACCTTTTTGAGCATCCCAAATATTACCAAGATATGAATACCATATGAAAATAGGTCCAATCATGCCAGTACTTGTGTGTGAATATTTGCATTCAAGAAAAATGCTATTAAAATGTTGAAACATTCCTTGGCTTTCTTTGTCATGTTTGTGAACCATGTTTCATTGAATTGGAACTTGAAACTTTGCCCTAGTAACAGATGCCTTGGACTTATCCATTTACACACAGTGATTTTTCACCCTGTTAGTTACTGTTAGTGTTCATCGTTCATGTTGTTACAGTCGAGACAGTCACAAGTCTTTTCGCAATGTGCACAGACTCATTCATGAAAAACGAAGCAACAAAGGAAAATTGTTAGTGTTGCAATTTAGTTGACTAGCCTGAGACTTGGCTCAAGGCTGGACGACCAATGAAGTTGTGTTGTACTTGTGATTGATGTCGGTCACTTCACCAATTTACCATTTGCCACTTCCCATGAACTGCGCCATATTTCATTGTTTATTGGTACATGTACATCATCAACAAATCTTGGTACATACATGTTTGTCTTGTACAATGCATGCAGACAGTGACCCTGAAACTGGTTTTTTTTTTACTACCAAAAAAATTCACATCTTATTTGAACTGACACATCACATGTACAGTGCCCCCTCATGCTTGCTTCTGGCTTACCTTATCACACCTGCTTCTCCTGTGTCCTTTGCAGTTGTAAGCCATGGCATTGGCACAGGATGCTTCTGCAACAAAACAGGCTCCGCTGGCTACTTTCAAGGTAAGCATGAGTATGGATTTGCCCCTACCGAGCCACAGTAAATGGTCCATCTCCCATTTTCCTGAAAAACGATGAGGGCAGAAATGGTAGGCATGTTTGGAGGGGGAGGCTTTTTTTACTTGACGTTGTGCTCCAGTTAAACTGAAAATCTCTACATTTTCAGGTCAGATGGATCAAAACTGAACACAACTGAACTCTTTGGCAGTAATTCCCTAATTCCCTAGACATTTTCGCTGTGATGCAACCTCAGTCTTGCAATATCTTCCAACTGCCTCACAACAATTGGAGATGACTTCAGTCCTCCTAAATTCTCCATTTCGTCTCGAATGTGTCCCTTGGAGGTGAGCCCATTGTCCCAATCCCTCAAAATCCTACTGCAGTCCCTGTGCAACCCTGGAGCAGTGTCGATGATTTCACACATAATCTAAGGCATGGACGTGTGCATGGCAGTGCATAAAATGCAAAGCCCAGCCCATTCCAAGACATTGACACAGGGCGTCCTTTGCAATAGGCTCTCTTGTCTCACCATATAGCCTCAATCCTCCAGAACTACTGAGAGAATTTTCGGATGATTTGGGAAGGTTTGAGTTGACGTTGAACAAAGTGGATATTTGCTCATGATGCTGCCAGTCCCATTTTGGATTGTAATTCACAAAGAAGTTTCAAAAAAAAAAAATTGAAAGTTGAATTAGTTGAGGTGGTACGGGCAATGCCCAATACAGTGCGCCACCAAGAGGTTGTTAGAGAGAGGCCATTTTTGAAGCTTACAGTCTTCAAAAAATGCCCGACTTGCCATAATTTGCATTTGAGCAGATGTCAGTAGACAGTCTGAGAAAAAATGGGCAGCTTGCACACAGAGCTTTGTCGACCATTTTCCCACAATGCACTGCAGGAAAGGGCTCTCTGTGGTAACCTCTTAGTGGCACGTGGTATTTTGAATTTCCTATATTGAACAATTTAAAACAAATCTAAAAAGAAAACCTCTCTTAAGAATATACATGATGGGATGGGTAACAACGTGACCAACTTTCCACATTTTCATGAACCAGACTTGGCAAATCAACCCAAAGTTAACATGAACTTTTGAGTTGGGCTGGGGTTATGGTTGACTACAGAACTGGACTTAGGAACTCATCTGATTTGCAATACCTGGGTGTAGTGTACATGTACTTGTAGTTGGTCATCAGCTGAGAAGATATTGGCAAAGAAGAGGCTTCAACCTTAACCCTAACCCTCCTCAATCCTTCACCTGTTGGAGGACTGAGGAGTGTTAGGGTTAAGCTTCAGAGGGTCAAGGCCACTTGGCGTTGAATGCTCCCATAAACCAAAGGGCACCAAGGCCATTTCGAATTTTTGACTTGTTGGTGACTTTAACAGACTTTCCTTCAATTTCAACATGGTTTTGAACTGTCAACCTGTAAGTTTCTTTGTTTCTGTTTACATGCTGAGCAGTCTGCGTGAATTGTAAAAAGTAAAAATAAATAATACTGTACTAACTTTAATTTACCATTTGGTGTTGTGTCTCATCACTTTTCATGATGCCATAAAATTAACACTGTATTTCAAAAATCAATGTAATTACTCATGCAATTCAAGCAAGTCGGTCACTGGGTCACCAACATTTATCCAATAGAAGCCTGCTATCATGCCCATGTCCAGTGCCCACGTGAATACCAGTAAAATAGCAAGGAAAAAAAAAATAGACTGAGTCGTATTCCGGTCCTCAATCCCAAAATAATAGTGATTCCGCCTCAAATATGCGCAGCGCACAGAATCCAATTGGTGCAGAATGTGTAATTCTGTGCTGCGACTTGTAGCCAGTCTATGTATAAAAGTAGTCTGGTGCCACGTTTTTAGAAGCACACAACTCGACTACGTTGATATGGTTGCTATACCATGTTGTCTACAGGGCGATGCAAAACCAGTTGACAGAAACGCTAGCGCTAAACGGTAACTTGAAAGTTGAATACAACTTTAAAATACAAATAGGCGCCTAGTGATCATTGAAAAGGGGCATGTTGGCCAAGTGGCCGAAAGGTACGCGCTGTTTTTAAGGGGCATCACGGCAATTCACTGGAGCATCGCAGCAGTGGCCGCTGGTGGACGATGTAAAGATTGAAGCTTGAAAGAATATTACGCAAAGGAGGAACATTTCTATTGGGGCTAAGGGCATGAACTTTAGCCACGAACTGTGTACATAGCAGAGATGGCTGAGGCTAGCAGTGCCATACAAATTACGTTTTAGAAATGGGATATTTATTCACTTTTTTCTCTTTACAGCTTGTGTTAGTAGGTGATGGAGGTACCGGAAAAACAACATTCGTAAAGCGGCACTTATCAGGAGAGTTTGAGAAAAAATATGTAGGTGAGTCTTACTGTGTTTGGCGTTCTGGAGAAAATGTAACCCTAATCAAACAGACTGTAACAAAAGCATTCCCTTGTCACTGTTTGTCCTCTTAATCATTTTGTGACTGGTCTTGTGACGGCCTCATCTACAACACTGTTGATATCACAGTCTTAACCCTAACCATCCAGTGTACTTTGGCTAGAGACCGTGCCAGACACATCAGTCTGTATCATTTGTCAAAGTGGCTTGCCTGCCCAGTGTGACAAGATCCAACAGGGCAACTCTCCCCAAGGCCAAACAGCCTGGGAGTCTGTGGTTGCCAGTCACCACAAGATCCAACAGTGGTATTGTCCAAATGGGACTAGCTCCCATTTTCTCAACATGGCTAGTTCGGCTGCTGTTGATTTCGCAGGCTGTGTCTGGCAGGGTTAGGGTTAAGTAGTGGAATTCTTAGCATCTCAAATGGTGTAAAACAGTAGTACCTCAGCTAGACAAAAATAATCAAACGTAATCTTCATTTCCTTCCATGCCCCCCTCCCCCCATATTTCTGTCTTATAGCCACCCTTGGTGTTGAGGTGCACCCGCTCGTGTTCTACACGAATCATGGTCCCATCCAGTTCAACGTCTGGGACACGGCGGGCCAAGAGAAATTTGGTGGTTTACGTGATGGTTACTACATTCAAGGTGAGAAGAAAGTCCCCAAAGAGAACATCTGTTTGCTTGCCTTGCAGCCGGGTGTTTAAACAAAGAATTCCATGAAAGGTGAATGGCAGCCAATCAGAATTCAGGGATTTACAGAAACTTTGCATAATTTTGATCATCAGAAAATGCCAAACTATATTGTGGCATGGATTTTGTGTGATGCTTTTAGCATTGAAGGCTTAGCAAGTAGGTGATACCAAAAATTGAGGGGAAAAAATTGTAGTATTTGCCATTTTGGGGGTGATGGTTCTCATCTAAATTGCGGTAGAAATTCGTCGCAGCCAGCAAATACAAACCTCTCGGTAATGTGAATTTGTCATTATCAGAGTGGAACCAGTTTGCTAGATTAATTGGCTAGTCCCATCAAAAGCACTGTATATTACTGTACAGTCACCTTTGCTGGAATAGCCATACATAAGTATTGCAGGCGGCGTGGCAGGATTTTGCCTGATTTTGAAGTGTTCAGTGCAGATGTGGTACAGTCAATCGTTAATATCAAGATGCCTATAATGCATTACGGTTATAAAGAACATATTCTAAAAGCGAAGTTTCTTGGTGCTTTTGTTTCACTTTGCCATTCCTAGTACAACAGGGTTCTTGTTAACCCTAACCCCCTAGGGACCATTGAAATCCTGCATAACCTTGTCGGGTTCATATGGGTGGTCTGAGCAACTTGGGTGCTGTTCAGGTCGTTAGCATGACTCTTTCTGAGGTTAAAATTTAGGTGTGCGCTCTGTATATGACCGAGTCCATCAAATTGTTTGAGCGTTAAGAATTGAAACCGATCCATTGATGTGCAGAAAGTTAAACAGATTCTGTGGGATTCATCATGAGGGATTTTTGAGTGCAGACACGTCGTTCCCATATTTCACAGGCCAGTGTGCCATCATCATGTTTGACGTCACGTCCAGAGTCACATACAAGAACGTGCCCAACTGGTACCGGGACCTGGCCAGGGTTTGTGAGAACGTGCCCATTGTGCTGTGTGGGAACAAGGTGGACATCAAGGACAGGAAAGTGAAAGCCAAGAACATCACCTTCCACCGGAAAAAGAACCTGCAGGTAAGGCTAACGGGAGAGGTGGGGGAAGGGGTCATTGGCAGGGTTTGTACAATCATGGAATATCCTGAGAAATGCTGGGGAAATTCTTGTCCTTTAATGTCACAGAAAAGTGTAAGGGTTATTTTGACGGGTTTTTTGTGATAACAAAATAATAGTTAAACTTGAAGGCTATCCTTGTCGGTCTACAGATGAAGCTGTGGCAGCCCTGAAGTTCATAATACCAAGCAACCATTTTCTTCAAAATGACAGCAGTGATCATGGAAATTGTCACAGTTCAGTCTTGGAAGTCAAGTAGTTTGCTCAAACTTTTCAAATGTCAGTTTCCTTGTTTGGATGATTTTTGCAACCGAGGCGCTTGTAAACCCAGCTGGTCATGTCACCAGGAAAGAATTGTGTTTGCCGCGGAATCCATGAAATCCGAAAAGCTGTTCATGCGTTCAAGCTGTTCTCATCCCTTGAACCCCCCACCAGTATTATGACATCAGCGCCAAGAGTAACTACAACTTTGAGAAGCCCTTCCTGTGGCTGGCCCGCAAGCTATTGGGAGACCCTAACCTGATGTTTGTGGAGATGCCCGCCTTGCAGCCACCCGAGGTCAAGATTGACCCAGCTACCCTCCTCAAATACAGCCAAGACCTTGAGGTGAGTAGGTGACCAAATTCGCTGAAATCAGCCAAATCACAATCTCCGTGGGACAACATTCATCTAAACCGCATTTTTCATTTTCACGAAGAGAGAAAGTTGTTTTCCATAGCTTTCGCATCAGCAAAAAGGACAAAAGCATGGGCAACATTTGTTTTGCCACTTTAAGAAAGAGACAAATTTGACTCTGGAAATGTATACAAATGTTTGATACAATTTTTCACCTGGCAAATGTGTGTACTGTGTGTGTCTTTCACAAAGAGAAAGAAGTAACACAAATTTAAGCCTTTTCACAGACAAGTGTGTAGAGCCAATGATTTTCCGTTTCACAAATGGGTATTTTCTGTTTTTACTCTCTGGTGGGACTTCTGTCTCTGAGTGAAAGGGTGATGATATACATGTCAGTAAGTGCATCATTGCTGCAGGGCACCTGTAGTCAGATGCATTGCTATGGGAAGCACAGGGGTTGTGCAATTCAGATAAAATTTGGGTTGTACTTCCCATATTCTTATAAACGTGTCCATCAGTGTGGCTGGGCAGCCACATACAGTTTCATTGCTTTGGGATTGCTTAATGGGATTATGTTCATTCTGGTGAAAAATGATGGTGTGCGCTCAACTGTACGTGTTAATACCACCATGCACAGCTGAGATGCCCTTTAGTGTTCAGGTCGAGTCCAGTACCGACATATGAAGTCAGTTCACAAGCCTTGTCGTGAAAGTCTAGGAAGAGCAGCGACAAAATTATGCCTACGCTGTTTCGAATAAGAATGGCATCATTGACCTCCCTATAACATGGCAGTTGTTGATAATGTAGTTCTTAGGGGTGAATGCTGTTGGCAAATGCTGAAGTGTTGTGAAGGGTCTGGTGAAGCAGCCGTTAACCTTTACCACCCCAAATTCATTAAAATCAATCTCCACTTATTGGTGGTTTTTGATGGACTTGGTCGAGAAGGCCCAAAGTGACCAACTCTTGATGAATCCTGATAGACTTAGTCCAGGAGCCTGAAACACTGCCAGGGCGTTCGGTGCTCATTGCCATGGCAACAGTTCTGATGATGTCATGTAAGCCGTGTGTAATAGATCCACCAACAATGGCCATCACGCCAGTGGTGGACTTTCTAGCAAGCAATTTAGATTGCACGGGGAGTGTCTCAGTGTTGGATGTGGATGATTTGGTCCAGTACCTAGTAAAAAAGACACCAAAGAGTTACAGTTATTGTCTTCTTTTGTCTCTTCTCTTGTCTTTTATAGGAAGCTCAAAGAACAGCTCTTCCAGATGACGAGGAGGAGTTGTAAACAAGTAGGCACTTCTTAATAGAATAATGTTGTAAGCAGGTCTTTGTAATATTATTTTGATCCGGTTAAGGACAAAACGAAAGATAAATAAAAACTGTTACATATATTAGTGGGACAACCTTTCCCTGTTCATGTCGTTTGGTCCGGCGTTTTCAGTTCTCTTGAAATGTTCTGGAGTTTGGCTATAAGCGAAATGGACCACCCTCCACACAGAGAGCGACAGTGATTCTTTGTTGTCGTAGTCCAGCTCTCTAATGGAAATGCCGCTCAAACCTTAACTTTGTAAATTCTGTTGTGGCCTGGCTGTTTGAGAGTCATTTTGAAGCCTGAATACTCACTTTTGATGCACAGGAGGTGTCTACTATTTATGTTGTGTTATTACGGGTCATGGTTATCATATGAACATAGACTGACCCAAGATCATGCGGTGTGGCATGTCAAAACCAGGAGGAATTGGGCACAGCTGCAGTTTCAATGGTGCCTGCTGCTGGACAGAGCTTTGCATACCGGGCATACCACAGCCCAGCCGTCACGGTCAAAAGAATCCCGGCGTGAAGGGGTTAAATTCAAATTTGGAAAGTTTATTTCTCATTTTTGGCATTTCGATCAGTCTTATTCCAACATTTAAATATTTTACTCCTGGACCATCCAATTTTGAAAAGAGAGCTCAACGCAATCTGGACTCCTGGACCATCCAATTTTGAAAAGAGAGCTCAACGCAATCTGGACTCCTGGACCATTCAATTTTGAAAAGAGAGCTCAACGCAATTTCTCAAACTTGACTCCTTGCCCAGGTATACCTGATTTTGGCGTACCATGTCACGTGCATGAAGACTGTTAAAATGAAACCAAATGAAGAAAAACCTCAGTAACTTAACCTCGCAATTCAAGGGGAGTAGTGGTTTCCAAGAATTATACAGGGGCAAATAGGTGATGTTGAACACTGCCTGCGAATGATTGATGTGATTGATTGACCTGGTCGTCAGTCAATTGATCGTGGACAGGGGCCTGTCTCCACTTGCTGTGGCTGCTTACATGTATACTGGTAGATCCTTGATAATCGTTGCATGAAATGGCAGAGAAATCAGGGATAAAAACGTGTTTATTTCAGTGGCTCATCAAGAATTTTGTCTTACCACACGTTTATGTGTGTAAGGAATTCTGTGTTCAAAGGAGGAACCAAATTTCCAGGCTGACAGTGTTGGCACTGAACGGCACAGAATGTCATTGTTAGCTAGAAGCAGGCTGCAAGCACAGATAGACCTGCAGATGGTGTTGTACATAGCATGAAGATTTCATTTTTCAGGAATTGTGTAATAAAGAAACTGTGGCCATATTTGTTCGGTAAAAAAATGGTATTCCCGCCTTACCAGTAATTCATGCTTTGAAAGTTGACCCTTTTGAATAGTGATACAAAGCCACACATTTAAGCGTCCAAACTAGATTAAGATAGAAAAAATTTGTATAACATGCTGTTAGACGTTTGGGATTTTTCTCAAGTTCACAAAAAGGAAATTCGGGGTTATGTTCGTAATAAGTCATGTAAATAGCCCCAAAAACCCCTAAAAGAAATTTTTGTTTCATTTTGTTAGTTTTGTCAATGAAATAACATGCATTTGTATACCCTGCGTCATTTTTTTGTACTCAAAACAAGGGTGTTGTGATGGTTGAATACTTGCATTGAATTGTGTTTTTTGGGGGAGGGGTCAAAGGTGCACACAACTTTGTAGTACATCCTGTGTGGCCCATTTTTTAAAAATGCACTTAAGCCCACTTAAAAACTACATGTACTTGCTGCGTAGACTTATTTCTATGTGTACAAAGCTCAAATGCAGTGTTGGTAGCCATGCAAACAAAGACAAATATCTCTAAAATTTTAAACCCCTGTAATTGACTCATATAGAAGCAGTGACTAGTGCTAGACAGTTGTACGTATTTAAGATTTTTCCGAAGGTGACTTCTCTTTGGCCGTATAAATACTTTCATAAATACTTTAGTGATTACTTGTAATATTGTGTAATTTTCGATACACAGAATAAGTGGGAAAAATCTTATTAAAATCTGATGATGGTTTTGGGAAAAAGTTGTGGAGTTTGGTGTATGGTCGTCAAATTGCTGAGAAATTATGCTGTATTAAGGTCTACAACAGCAAAACTATATATGGCACGTTTCACTCAGTCGGTTTTGCTGAATGGATCCGCAATAATACATTTGGAGATACAGTCAAATCTCATCAAGAAAAGCACTGTTAATACAAGATTCCTGTTATAACAAGGTAATTTGTTTAGTCCAAAGGACCTCGTTAATGAGGTTCGACTGTATTACCGATAAGTAATGTGGATAAAAGGCCTATCGTCTGGTTAATTGCCTGGTTAATCTCGTCCCCAAAACCCATCTTAAGAAAAAGTGAGTTGATACCATTTCAGGTACTGACTTTGAAATTAATATACCAGTGCGTTTCCTTTGACTGTCAGTGTGGTTTGTCTGTAACTTACTTTTCAAAGAAACTTGTGGGCTTACACAAAGTAACAAAGGATAAGGCCTACCCGTGTTTCTTCAAGACAGTCTTGATGTCTTTTCAGTGCAGTCACGAAAGACTGTTTTTTACTTTTCATTGTATCCAAATACCATACATCTATGGTATCGACTTCATCCTAGCATGGGCTCTGCTCCAGACGTCCCTGACAGTACCAACATGCTTTAAAATTGAAATCAAACACAATTAGACCTAATCCTTTTCTTGAGTCGGCCACATGTAGGTGTAGTTTGGGCTCCACACCTGACCCTGGATGGCATGTGTAGACAATCAGTCATGTGTTTGGATATTCGAAAATGGAAAAGGAGATGGCAAATAAAATAAAGAATTAAATAAATGACAGTGCAGGTTCCTTTGCCCAAGTTTTTAATTTTTTTGGATATTTTGTAAGAGCTACAACCAGTTGGAGAAAGTTCAACAATTTGGGCTTTTGAACTCCTGTGTTGGGCCCAATTTACACAGACGGAGCGAATGCGGTGATGGAAAGCACTAAATAGTGTGGTATTTGGCATATTGGCCCACAAAAGGTTCAATTCTCAGTCGGCTCAAAAAGGGATTAGTATTGGCCCAAAAATGTTTATTGACCCCCCCCAAAAAAAACGAGGCTGAAGTTGGAGATTTTCATGTTTTGACAGTTCCTCTCCCTCGCCGCTAATTCGTGTATTTTAAAGTGATCAATCAATCTGGTCTGCACGAGGCTTGTGGAAATTTGTGATCATTTGTACGCTGATTTTGTTTTCTATATAGTCGCTAAGAAGCCTTCAGCCTAGTTCTCGAGTGGTGGGCCACATAATTACATGTATGTTCCGCTCTAATCATCAAGACTCGCTTTGTATCATTGCCCTACAGAATACGGTCTTATCCACCCTTTACAAGAAAAAAATGGAATATCCCTTCATTGATAAAAATGCAAATGAGCCCCACCTCTTTATTTTAAGTGGTGCGGTCTGAAACGGTCGAGTGTAGTCCACGCTCCACTCTTCTTACATCGACATATCTATCGATACCTTCGTGATTCCAATGTTTTCTAGCAAAAAAGCGAAGCAGTCCACGACCCAAACCACAGCAATTCTTGAGGATAAATCAGTTTCAAGTGTTATTAATGGTGGAGATTCCAGCCTTCCGAATGTTTCCGTGTCGGTTTCGGCCTAGGGTTGACCGACCTTGCAGGAAAAAAGCTGCCTTGCCTCGGGCAGGAGTTCAGCACATCAGCCGCGCGATTCGCGGTTTGAAACTATGTATGACGGTCAACTTTTGGCCTCCCCTCGCCCGTACCTCACTCAGAATAGGCGCCAGCTTCTGTTTAACCTCGCCTTGGGTTGCCCCTTCTCTGTCAGGTCCTCCGGGGAATAAATTTCCGACAGCCTCCGCCGCGGCCAATTTGGAATCTACCGGTCATGTCTTCCGACACGAGAGGGCAGCATTCCATCATGGTGACTTCCACACAACCGCCATTTTACGGTATGTCGCCCTACATGTTTGGGTTTCCTGCCGCTCAGCACTGGCTTCTTTTTCAACAACAGCCACTGGCAACCAGTCCAACAGATCCTGTCGTTAGTCACGTGGCCCAACGGCCCCTATGAAGTCCGGTATCTTTGGATGGGAACAAGCAAGCCAACTCCGACATTGTAAGGTTCATTTAGATTCGGCATTCAAGTTAACGTGGTCGACGATGACTTTAGCATCCCGGATGGTCAAGAGGGCTTTTGCATCCCGCACCGTAAGTCAGTTGGTACTCCAGTTACTGACAGAGTCTTGTCATCGTGGGGAGAGCTTCGCTCAAATATATTGGGCCATGAGGCAATAAAGGAAGAATTGGCCAACAATCTCATCCAGCCGAGCAAGAAAAGTTCTTCAAGGCACCAGAAATTCCCAGCCAGGTGAGACCAACCTTTAAAGAAACTTGATCTTCCTTGGTTCCACAAGTTGACTGACTGAAAGATGCCCATGGTCGTCTCCTGAAATCGGCACTGCCTAAAGTTTCATCTTTTTGATGCCCTTGTTGTTTCATCATGACCCGATAGGGTTGACAAGGCTGTGGTTAAGGAATATGTCACCTCAGCTTTAATTCTCTTGGGCTCTGCTGGTCAGAGCCTCGCCTTGGCTCGTCAGCATGCCTTTGATGATCTTGTGGACTGTCGATTTGAATCCCTGAAGAAGAAAGCTCCTTCTATGGTGTTTTTCTGTGGAGGAAATCTTCTGAAAGACATTGAGGAGGCTGAGAGAGCCGGCAAGTTGAAAACTAAGGTCACAAAGGGGCCTCTTCGTCAAGCCTTTCCTGGAGGGGGGGGTCCCCGTACTACTCAGCAGTTAACCGACGCTTCCGAGGGTTACGCTCCTTTCGCAGTGGGCGCTCCTTTCACAGTGGGCACTCAAGTGGTGTTCCGTCCTGTTTCGGGAATTTCAAACGGCCCATGTGGTCTGGCTCGAAGCAAGCTGAAGGCCACCCGCACCACTGAAGACAAGTCAAAAAAGTGGATTGTTTTCCTCGGACAGGTCGTCTCATATTTTTTATTCATCAATGGAGAACTCTCACTTAAGACAGTAGGGCTCTTCAGACTGTTCAAGGCCACAGAATAGATTTTCTTCAGCCGCCATTTCAGTTACCGGAAAGAGTACCAAACAAGATATTGTTCATACTGAGGCCCAGAAGTTACAGAATGGCGCCGTTACGCTGGAAGCACCAGTAGATGGCCAATTTATTTCTTCCCTAATCCCCAAGAAGTCAGGGAACTCCGGCCTATAAATAAACCTGCATCCTCTAAATGCTTTCGTTGCTTATCATCACTTCAAGATTGAGGGGATAAAATTGGTAAAAGATCTATTACATCTTGGGGATTTTCTGGGGTCAATAGATCTCAAATATGCATACTTCATGATGCCACTTCACAAGGATCATTGCAAGTATCTACGTTTCTTTTGGAAAGATCAGACACATGTATTCCAGTTTGCTTGCCTTCCGTTCGGCCTCTCCAGACTTTCAGAACATTCACAAAAGTCCTCAAGCAGGTTGCTTCACACCTCCGCCAGATGGGAATTTGTTGTGGTTTTTTTTTTACCTCGACGACATTCTGATTCTCGACAAATCGTCCGACGAATGCAGGAGCAATCTGACAAGTCAACCTTCTTCAGCAGGTAGGATTTGTGACAAATCACGACAAATCGCAGTCTGTTCCATTGCAACAGGTGACATATCTCGGCTTCCTCATCAATTCCAGAACCATGACTCTGTCTTTGCCAGCAGGGAAAATACTCGGTGTTATCAATCACAACCGAGAAGTGTTGGAACTGAAAGTTTTATACAGTGCGGTATTTGGCAAAACGTCTCGGCCGTCTGTCATCGACAATCCAAGCTGTGTTCCCCGCACCACTATTTTATAGTCACCTTCAACAAGTCAAGAACATTGCCCTTCACAGGCAACGTTCCTACGAGACTCGGGTGATTTTGTCGCATGCATCTCAACTAAAACTGGAGACAATGGATACGCTGGCCTGTATTAAGCAGTGGAACGGTCAGACTCTGCTTGACCCATTTCCAGACATCACCATCCAAACAAATTCATCACTCCAAGGTCGGGGTGCCTGTTTTGGAGAAAAACTATGCCGGGCCGCTGGTCAGTCGAGGAACAATCTCTGTACATCAATCATCTGGAGTTGCTCTCAGTCTTTCATGCTGTTTGGTCATTGGTAAGCCATCGCCAAAACTTATGCATTCGTCTCCAGGTTGACAGCATAACAGCCCTGCCATACATCAAGCACAAGGGGGTACGCATTCCCCAGAACTGTCCAACGTAGCGGTACAATTGTGGACATGGTGCTTAGTAAGGAACATAACATTTGTAGCAGAATATCTGCCAAGGCTACAGAACGGTGCAGCAGACAAGTTGTCTCGACTGTTCAACGACAGAACAGAATGGCACCTGCATCTCGAGGTGTTCGCAAAATTGGTTCAAGTAATGGGCATCCAGCCATCAGTCGACCTATTTGCATCACGTCAGAACAGTCAACTCCCAGAGCATGTGTCGTGGCATCCAGATCCTCCGGTGTGGCAAGTAGATGCCTGGGTGCTACCTGTTTCTCCCGTTGCTGTTCTCCCTAGCTGCCTCCAAAAAATATCAGTAGACAGGGCCACAGTTCTTTTCATAGCGTCTGTGTGGAAAACACAGCCTTGGTACCCTCGCTTACTGGAACTCGCCATACGGTGTCCGGTTTACTTCCTCGTCGACCTGACATTCTGTCCCTGTATCACAACAATCAGGGCCATCCAGTGTGGAAGACCTACAATTAGCCGGCTGGATGCTATCAGGCGATCCCTCTCAGCAAGTGGTTTTTCAGATGGAGTGGCCTCGGTCATGTTGTTCTCTTGGCGCCAGGGGACAATGCTCAAATCAACTCTGCATGGAAGCGACGGAACAGCTGGTGTTTTCTGCGACGCCTTAATTCAGTTCAAGCGTCTTTAGCTGATGTCCTTGAATTTCTTCGTACATGTAGTCTCTTGAACAATATCGAACACTTAACGTTTATCAATCAGCAATTTCATCCGCTCATGATCCCGTTGATGGTATTTCTGTTGGTCAGTGCCATTGATGACAAGATATTTTAAGAGTGTCTTCAATGTCCGTCCTCCACAACCCAAGTACAATGTGTAGGGCAACTTGGGACTCGGGGACTTTCCTGAGGTATCTTCGTTCCCTTCCTGCAAATGGCAAACTGCCTTTGCGGTTGTTGGCGCTGAAGTTGTGCATGTTACTTGCGCAAGTCACAGAGAGGCGCTGTTCATCTCTTTCGACATTTGACTTGCAATTTATGCAGAGGACTGCCGACGGTTACACCTTGTCTCCATCTTGACCATCCAAATTTTCCACTGCATCTAAACCAGTTCAAACTGTTGCTGTGCACAGTTATTCGCCTGACAGCAGACAGTATCGTTAAGACGCTTGATGAGTATCTTAAGCGCACAAAATCCCTCCAAGGCAAGGGACCGACAAAGGTCACAAGCCTGTTTTTGTCCTTTATGAAGCTTTTTTAGCATTTTTATCAATGAAGGGATATTTCATTTTTTTCTTAAAGGGTGGATCAGACCGTATTATATAGGGTAATATTACAAAGTGAGTCTCTTCTCCTTAGGTCTTTTATAATTCCAATCATATGGCAGGGGATCGGGCTGCATCTGGAAGTCTGATTTGCTACGCCTGGGCCGGCTCTTTGGAACACACTGACGGGGACGTCTGTGTAGCTAATTCTTGTATACGCTACTGTAAGACTACTTTTCGTAGCCAAGAGGTTTAGCAGCAACTCCAGTCACGCACAGCTTTGGTGTGGTTCTGGTGGAATACTGCATAATCTCCTCATCAGGGATGTACTGTGCAGGCGCGAGGTGGCAGATATTTACATGAAATGAAGGGTGTGTTACCGGACGACGGACGTGTTGTTCATTCCGCTGCGATCATTTTGCAGCTTTTTACTTTTATTCTTACTTCCTTTTTTTCTGATCTTGTAGTTTTTACGTCGTTGAAGTAGTTTTTTTATCGTGTCTCGTTTGAACGTAGTCTCGGATATTTCAACCTTCTTTAAGAGCGTTTTATTGAGCCTGGGCTACATTGGACCATTCAAGGCGGCCGGCAAGGCGGGAAAATTCGGCGTACACTTATGGACATTTGTGTTACTGAGTGCTCTGTGTGCTCCTAGCTACAAGTCTGCACAACACTTATCATAACTTCTGTGGTATCCCTAGCCCAGTATTGACCGTCCAGCAATATGTATCAGGTTGGACCTTTCCTAATAATTTTCCCTGTTCAATTACCTTCGTGATATGCAATTTTGTGTTCTGCAAGCATGACAAGCAGGCATATCTTTATTTGCAGTCATGACCAGGATGATGTCTCTGATAACAGTGATATGCGGTGCTTAGCTGAACTTGAACAGTTTTCAAATGTTTTTAGCTGCAAGTATTTATGTGGGGAACAAATTGTGTTTTTACAACATCAGTCCCTACGTTCTTAGGCAATCTCGCAACTGCTCCTGCACTTAGTAAAAAGCTTGGCAAAAGAAACGTGTTCGTGGGATGTGACATTCTTTCCCTAAGTTACACACTCATCAGTACGCGCTTAAAAGTTTTGATGAAAAATAACTCCATATCATCCCCATGTAAGCTGTCTATGATGTCAAGTACGTGTGATATTATCCTTGTCTGGTGATGTTCATCCTAACCCTGGACCCGGCTGCAAGTATCCATGTGGTATCTGCAACAAAGCTATCAAATATGGCTAGAATGTTGCATGTTGTGATCACTGTAACGTATGTATGCACCGCGAGCGTATCCCCATGAGTGAGGACATGTATCGGATTCTTGCTGATCACTCCAGTTTATCATGGACATGCCTCTCCTGCGGCATCCCCAATTTCAATTCCAGTTTATTTTGGCAATCTAGTTCATCCAGTTTCTTTGATGAAAACTTATTTTCCATCTTGAGCGACTGTACTGCAGTTTTATGATCACAAGCCTGTTAAATACAAGCTTACTCAGTCTTCAGGAAAATTCAGCAGGCTTAAAGCCACTTCCTCCCCAGTACCTAAATCAGCCAGTTAACTCCCTAAGCAAACAGCTTCCAAAATAAACACCAACATGCGTTTTATGATCACAAACTGTAATGGCTTTCTTGGGAAGAAAGAGGCAATTGTAGAGACGGTAAAGGATTCCAATCCCATATCATCTTAGTGACGGAATCATGGCTTAAACCTGGTATTAATGATAGCCTAATAAGTGCATTTCAGATAACCATACAATCTACAGGAAAGATAGAGAAGGGAAAATGGGAGGTGCTGTCTCCATTGCTGTAAGGAAAGACTTGATCGCAACCCACCTTGAGTTTTTTATGTAAAGGCAGAGTTGATATGAGTTTCTACCCAGATGGCCAACACGAAGCCAATTTACATTTGCTGTTTTTACGATCCACCTAACCAACGATCTGATCCTATCCAACAACTCCGAAATTCACTGGAAAAATTGGACTGGAAGAAGAACCCTACAGTTTGGATTGGGGTGATATTAATGTGCCGGATGTCTACTGGGAAGTACCTTGCCGAAAGTTCAGCTCCGAATGCAACCACCCAGCTGAATTAACGACTTAGCCCCTGAATTTACTTGATTTTTCCCTTGTTTAATTTGCACATGAGCCTAATCATAATAAGCAAACAAGATCACCTAATGTGCAGAATACCCTCAACCTCAAGTTTTGTGTTTTAAATCCATGCTGCTTCCAACCCCTCAAGACCGAGCCTGGTATTTCAGATCATTTCAAAGTCACCGCAGATGCTGAAGCTACACCTTGTGTCCAGAGTTGTGAGAGAAGACGGATTTATTATTGGCACAAAGCAGACAGGGATGGCCTAAAGGAAAGCTTGAACCAGTCTAGAACTAGCTTTGAGAATAAATGCTCCCCAAAATCAATCAATAAAAACTTGCAGAGTTTTGTGAGAGGTCTACGAGATTCAGTTGATGAACATGTACCCTCTTCGCTGAAGTTTTCAATATTCAATCTTCCTTGGCTAGGCTAACCAGATCACTCAAACGATCGAAACGAAAGAAGAATAGGACCTTCTGTGCTGCAAAATCATCCAACACCGATCGACTATGGAAACGGTACAAAGCACTCGGGAAACAAGTCCAATGTGTCTTACAGAAGGCTGAACAAGAGTATCTCTCTTCAACTATCTTTGAGTCACTACAGACAAATGTCAAGAGGTTTTGGTGCTTCATCAAACACCGCAGACGGGACACATGTGGTATCACCGCACTTTGGAGCCAAGGTTCGTTGGAGAGCGATGCATCCAGCAAAGCCGAGGTACTTACACTATGAGTCAATCTTCACCATGGAAGACACCTCTCACAGCCCACCTCTTGGGAAGAGTCCATTCCCAGAAATACCAAGTCCCACAATTATAGCTTGCATGGTACCGGTATTACAAAGCTTCTAAAAGGGCTCAATGTAAGCCCCTGGACCAAATGTAATCAGCCCCCATGTGCTGAAAATGTGTGCAGAAGAGATTGCTCGATGCTTCAGGTCCTGTTCACCCAAAGCATCACAATCGGGAAGCTTCCAAGGGACTGGCGATGTGCCAATGTATAGACTTGTATTATATAAAAAGGGTAGCAGGAAAGACCCAGCCACATCGCTCACATGATCTGCAAATTATTGGAACACGTCATTTACTGTCATGTTATGAATCATTTTGAGAAATTTAATATCCTGAGCGACCACCAGCACTGTTTCAGGTCGCATCGCTCCTGCGAAACCTAAGTATTATCTACCATTCATCATATTTTTAGCGGTGCAGACAAAGTCAAGCAAGTATAGATGCCGTCATTTTAGATTTCGCAAAGCATTTGATACAGTTCCCCACAGACGTCGACGCTTGCTTCACAAGATGAAATTGTATGGTCTGCGTGGCTTATTGTTCTCCTGGGTATCAGATTTTCTCACAAAACGTGAACAAACTGTTGTTGTTTGGGGTAAATCGTCCAAACCTGTAACCTCAGGTGTTCCACAGGGCACAGTGCTAGGGCCGCTCCTTTTCCTGTGTTACATAAACGACCTTCTAGATGGTATATCGTCCAAGGTTTGCCTGTTTGCAGATGGTTGCTTAATCTGTTGTCCTATTGAAGACAGAAATGACTGCCTTGCCCTCCAGAAAGACCTCCATAAGCTTGAAAAATGGAAAAGGACCTGGCAGATGAACTTCAAACCCGAGAAATGTAGCATCATCCGGTTCACAAGAAAACGGTCTCCAACTCATTACAGTTATTCACTGTCTGGTAATAAGCTATCAGGAACAAACCATCATAAATACCTTGGTGTTACCCTTTCATTTGACATGAAACGGAATCAAGTTGATTCAATCAACATATAGATATTGTCACAGCAGAAGTAAATGGACGTGTCATCTTCTTCCTTCCTAGAAACCCGAGTAATGCTCCAGTCCATTAAAAAGCCCAGGCTTTCAATAGTCTCGTTCGACCCCACCTTTAGTATTGTAGCTCTGTATAGGCTCCGCATACAAAGAAACACATCGACAAGATTGAGGCTGTCCAGGGCGTACTACCATTCAACGTTAAAGTAGGACCAGCTTTGTTACAGCAATGCTAGAAAAGGCTTAAACTTCCCCTCCTGCTGCAGAGAAGACGGCACAGCAGCTTATTCATGTTGTGGTAATTATTTCATTCTGCAAAATTTCTTGGAAATAATGAGAACTGTTGTAGCAATCTTTATTTGTGGATGGTTTGATGAAAGGGATTGTTACCTGTTGTCTTGTTGAATGGTTTGGTTTGACCATGGTTTGACTTGGTATGAGTCCGTATTGATGGCAACGATTTTTTTGACAGATTTGTTGAGGAGGGTCAATCTCTGGGCAGCTCTACGATGTTCCAAGGGCTCCCATTCCAGTTGAGACAGCATTTTGGTGACGCTCTCTCTCTTTGTGTTGTTGTAGTTGTTGAGGACAAATCTGGCAGATCGTCGTTGAACCCCTTCCTGTTGCAATTTATGTTCCTTATGATGGGGATGCCAGACTGATAAACAGTACTCTAGACGAGGTCTGACTAGTGTTTTATAAGCCCTCGCTTTTACTTCGGAAGAACGGCTGTACAGATTTCTACTTAGCAGACCTGGAATTTGGTTAGCTTTTGCCGTAATACTTTGATACGAGTTGCCCAGCTTAATTTGCTGTTGTTTACAGTTTGAAGTGTCGTATCTCCCAACTTGTTTTCTGCTTAAATTGGCTTCTTTTTGTGGGTAATTTGCATGGTGTAACATTTAGACTTGTTGAACTTCAGTCGCCATCGTTGTTCCCATGTGCAGAGGTAGTTAATTAATATCATTTTGAAGATCCTGGGTATCGTTGATGTTGTCTATCTGTCTGTAAAGGATACAGTCGTCTGCAAATAGACGTACTGTCGATGTAATTCCATTTTAGATGTCATTCACGTATAGAAAAGATAGAGCCTAAGACTGTACCTTGTAGGACGCCAGATGTTACATATATGAACGGAAGATGAAGTTTCACACTGTAGGACAACTTGTTGAGATCTCTGAGTAAGAAATGTCCTAATCCAAGTGTGGACTGAACCATTCATTCCCGCAATGGCTATAGCTAAGAGTCTTTCGTGCGGAACGTAGTCGAAGGCCTTGCTAAAGTCCGTAATAATTACATCCACTTGGCCTTTGTTGTTGAAGATCTTATTAGTAAGGTCACCAGTGGTCAATGCAAGTTGAGATTCGCATGACTAGTTCCTGCGGAATCCGTGCTGCTGATCATTTAGGCATCCCTGTTTTCTAGATCCATGTTTGAATGGATGATGTGTTCCAGTAATTGACAAGGTATGGATGAGGTATGGATGGTGAGAGTGGACGATAAGTCCCTGGCTCTGAGTGATTTCCTTTTTGAACAAAAGAGTGACATTCGCCCTTAGCCATTCACACAAAACATTCACTGAAACTCTCCAAAGCGGTTTCTTGCCTTGGTAATCTTTGCAATTTTCCCACACCTCTTAAAAAACTTTCCAATCAAATTAAAGGGACTGGATTTTGTGATGTGTTTAGTAAGCCGTTAAGCGCCAAACAAGCTGTACGCCGTTGCTTGTCTGAAATTACGTCACCGTTTCACATCAGGCGTGAAATCTGGAACATGTAGTCAATATTATGTCGTTTTACTACAGAGTAATAGATGTTAGAGTACTCAGGATCACTGATATGAAAGGGTAAGGAAATATGAGTGACATGTTAATTGTTATCTTCTATTGAAACACTGCAGTATTTCGACGTCAGCGCTACAAGGTTAGCTACAACTGGCTGGAGGAAGACCCCGACCTTTAGTTCGTAGATGTACCCGCTTTGGAGCCACCCGAGGTCACGATTCCCTAATCTCTGTTTAAAAAAATGGGAGCAAGACTTTGTGGGGTGAGTGCCCTTCAAAATTCAGGCTGAGTGTATTTAAAGTTGTTTCACTCAGCAAGACATACCAGCCAGTCCTCCCCAAACTGTACTAGAGGATGGAAAATAATGATCAACTACGACCCAAGATCAGGTGAGACTGGAAGGCGCGTAAAGTGTAATTTCGGCAACCAATATAGTGCGGTGGCACATAGACTCGTTCCCGTCTTGTACGTAGTCTCCAGACGTCTTACAAACATCCTCCGAAAGTAGAGACTGGTAGCAAGTAACAATTCCTGAGGAATCCTGACGGTTTTATGTTAATGAGGAAATCAGCATATAACAATTTCGACAATTCGAAGTCACATGACATAACTTTGAAAGACTTTCTAGATGCATGGACGCATGACCCACTCTTTGTACTGAATCATTTGCGCACACAACACAACTTTCAGACGTATTTACCTGTTTTTAAGGGGTATGTAACCGCTTCTCGGCAGTACTCTCCAAGCTGTCACGCGCCCGCACGAAAGGTTGTATGTAGCCTGCGTTCATTTCGGTCAAAAAAGTTCAGTGGAACAATTACACACCGTTTAAACGTTAGCCAATATTTTAGTCGCACATAGCAGATGAAATGAGCTACATTTTGCCAAGTGATGTATTGGAAGCGTCATCACAGACAATGGTAACATGCTTAATCACAGATAAATGGTAAATTGTAACAAACTGACATGATGTTTGTATTGATGTGTTATCAAAGACCGACCTGCCTCCCCAGGGTTGCAGTATTATATGGATGTTGTTTTATTTGTGAATCGCGTCCACTTTGCACTCATTTTCTTTTCTCTTGTCTTTTGCAGGAATGTGAACGGCATTTCCAGAGCATTATTCTTAGAGAATAACGTTGGAAACACCGTCTTGTAATGTTAGTTCTTAGTGTTGTAATATTAATAGCGTGAATAAAGACAACACAAATCAAAATAAAGGCACAGTTTCGAATTAGCCTCATCATTATCTTGATGAAGTGACATCCTCATGCAATATGCTGATGCTTGGTTTCACGTTATCCTGATTCCTGATATTTTGATTTCTTGATGTTGTGGTGTCTAAATGTTCAGCATTATTAAGAAATTGATATAAGTCATGTGTTTACATCATTTTTATTCTGATTGGTCAATGGAATAAGTCATCAATTTAGAGCAGGGTGATGTAACCTTACTGCATAATTTACTTGTGACTTACATTCAGTAACTATGTTAATATAGTAGATTTGTAGAGTATAAAAACCCTGAACGTGTGTTGAGAAATCGAGTTGGAACTTTGCGAGCAGTGAGCTAAAGTCTGATGAGACCAGTTTCGATGCTTTGAGCCTGTGAAGTGTCTTCATGTTGAGAAAATACTTGATATGTGAAGTATTTTGCTGCGGTGAAATACTTGTTGGCAAACAGGAGGATATTCGTCACCAACACCCTGTTTGACTGGGAAGAGCTTGGCATGAGGCGAAGTTTTGAGAATAAAAGAAACTCGTATTCTTAACCAACTTCTGTTTGTCAACAAAGACTTCTTTTAAGTCTGAATTGTCCGTGCACTTGGGCCAGGACGATTGCTTCGAGTTCGGTTACTGAGACTCAAAATTCAGCGCTACTAAAAACATTTGGCGACCAGTTAAGGAGTCGAGTTGTTGCATAACTAAAGAATTTACGGGTTAAAGAATATTAACTCCACGGCCTGTAACATTCATAATACGACAGCCAATGGTGATTAAGAGCTCATGATTTGGATAACACAATCAATAACTTTTGAACGAGGAAACTAATTCTAATATTTTGGGACTTGAGACGCCACCTACGAACTTCAGCCTTTGACGTGACCACCAGTTAGTATGTATGGAGATCTTGGGCAACAGGCCTGAAATAATGTGAAAGGCGATGACTTTCTCTGGTTTCCTCAGTCACTTGTCGTATAGACGCCTGATGACTACCGGCCCAAATAAAAGAGCAAGTCCAAGATGAGAAGTAAAAACGCTGCCCGAGTCTCGGATATCGTTATTTTGAATCAAACTTTTCACAGCAGTTTCCTGCTTTTACGAACTCTGAGGGAGTTTTCAACTTATCAACTTAACATATTTAACGGTTTCTTCTGAGTTATTTTTGTCACGTGGTATTTAAAGATATTTATCTGTTTTGTTTTTTTTTTCCCTCGTTTTGAAGTTCGTTTTTGATTTCCGTATTTCACCGGTACTCCATGTTTTTACTCCACTTTTATTCTTAAATATATTTATTTTGTATTTTACATCCCGGGCGAACGGAATTTTAATGTTTTGTATTGTGGTTTGTAATATTTATTCATTATAATGTATTGCCTTTAACATTTTATTTGCTAGATTTAGTTGTTCTCTGTGCTTTACAGTGTTTATTCACCTTCTTTTAAAACTTAACCCGTTTTTTTTACTTGGTTATCTTTAATAATATTATTTATAATATTACCACATATTAATCAATTTATGTTTCAAATCAAATCAGGGCCCTCGTGGAAAGCAGTTTTGTAACTGATAAGGCCACCCTTTATAAATAAAAGTAATAATCACCGAAGCAAAGGAGCTCTGGTTTTTAAAAACTCTTTGCGTCTGACTCTGCACTGTTGCTGCCCGGGCCTACAGGCTCAGGCTGGCGAGAGATCCCAAACTTGAGTCTGTGTAGAGCCATTGCAGTCTCCATAGATCAAGCTTTGAGATAGAATTGGAGAAATACATCGAGGTAAGTATACCTTCAACCTTTGGTTTCCTGAATGTAACTTGTTCACTTTGATATCCCCAACGTGAAAGTGCACTCAGTATGAAAAAAAAAGATCACTATAACGAGGCTCTAAGGCGAGCAGAGCTCGATCACATCCAGTGGCATAAATTTGTGCCGGCGAATGGAGGGGGGAGGGAGAGAGAAAGGATAAATTGCCCGGCTGTACCGGGGCGGATGGACATACAATAGAGGGCGCTGCTCATTATACAGATGCACAGATCGCTCGTGCGATTACATGTGCCACGACCTGACTTTAAAAAGGGGAATTCATTTTTTTAAACTGCTAACCTCCATTTGACAGAGAGTCTTTTTCCTGAAATTGTCAATATATTTTTTTGGTGGATCGCTATTTGCGAGGTTTAAACAGTCGGAAGATTTCAATAGAGAGCACTGCTCAAATACAGCAAACGGCACTCTGCGAAGAATCTTATTCTCTTTATAAAACCACAGAATTTCGGCTTTTGCTCAATTCTGTCATTTCGCCAGAACCCCTCACATATTTGGCAAAATGTCGACGACCGATGGAGCAGCTGTTGATGCCTTTTATTATCCCTCATATCTATTAAAGGATGCCCCAAACGCAGATCTCCCAGACGATGATTGAAGTTGTCCTTCCTCTAGAACATAATACAGCGAAGATCTTGTTATTTGACAAAAATAAATGTATATATTAATCGTTGCCAGTGAGGCACCTTTTTCACATCGTTTATTTGTCATTTTTAGGTACTGGCTTTTGAATTTTTATAGTTCTAGTCGGTTGATTCGAGCTTTCGGCCAAGGAGAGAATAGCGAGTATATAGTCATTGTTTGTTATTCGCCCGAAATATAAGTCCTGTTTGGAATGAATTACAAAATTAGGCGACGAAAATACCTTAATGATAATAGTTAATTTAGGAATAGTTCCAGAATTTCACAGTATTCTATGTTTTATTGCATATTTTTACAACCTCAATTGTACTTTCACGGTCTATTTTGCACAACACCGTCTCGAGTTCACCTAAGCGTCCCGGTTCACATGTTGAAATTTCTAACACGTTCCGTTCTCGTTCCAACCTAGAAAACATTTACACTTTTATTTTCGTTCAGGCGTAACTGTCAGCTCTCTTTTTGGTGGATGAAAGAATTAATTTACCGTTGCTATTTCAATAACTTCCTGATTATCTGTAATGTTGTGTAATTTCAATACAAAGAGCCTTGCAAAGTCTGGTGGTATTTATGTATTCTTTCGTCGACTTGCTGAAAATACTGCACATCATAAAGAAGTTTAACAGAGAAAGAACAGAGAAAGGAATGACTGTTTTTCCCCCTAAGCCAGAATCTGGAGTTTTCAGATCCTGAAATTTGTGACCACGGCATACAAGTGTCATACCATTAACACTAACACTCCTCAGTCCTCCAACAGGTGAAGGATTGAGGAGTGTTAGGGTTAATCAAACCGTTTAATGTGTATACAATTAGTTAAACAGTGTTGACCATTATTTTGAAGTATTTACAGAAAAAAATTCCCATCAGTTTCTTAGCTCGAAATGATGCTCATTATTCAGAGTTTTTACAAGCAATTTTTGTGACCAAGTCACTTGTTGATCGTTCTGTTGATAGTTTCTCCGATGAACAATTAAGTTGATTCCATTCGCGATTTGTTGTACCGACACGCCGAAGCGGCTGGTACTCGGACTGACCGAAGAGGGCCGAAAGAGGGCCTCTTAGGAAAAAAAATACCAACTACACGTTCTGCTTTCCATCAAACTTGGATAGGTGCAGCCGAATCAAGGGTTGTTTCCCACCGTGAGTCACGGTCGCTATTCATCCGGGTTATTGCAAATAAACACTGAATTATAACCACTCTTCTGTTCAGAATAATCTTGTTCGTAATGAAATCAATACCCCCCTCGTAATTGAACTGTTGACAAAAGGTGTGGGGTACGCAAGAGATTGGCGCGACGGACTGTATGCGTTCTTGCTTCTGAAAGAATAGGTCTTCTAGACTCAGAGTCAGTGGCGTAACAACCATTGGGGGAAGGTGTTTTTTAACCCCGCCCCCGCCCACTTTACCCACGAGTGCCCATTATTTCCCGAGCGTCCGTTTACCCTGTACTGACTTTTTGCCTTTAGCGTCGTGTGGACTTCAGTAATTTTGCAGCCATGAAAAAGTGCAGCCATAATAAACATGATGTTGACCACCCATCCCCACTGTTCGATTTTATGGATCGAGGAAAAGATCAAGTGGAGGTGGTTACAATGACGACAACAACAAGGACAAGAAACAGTTAAGAAAGAAGAAAAGCAAGAAACAGCACCCCATCTTATTTTACCCTTGACTCCCCAGTCAAAATGACCTCGCTATGGCACTGGCGCGTGACCAGGATTTTGGTGTTCAGTGACAAGCTATTACGGTAGTAGACCGATGATGCCTACAGAGCATTATTAATGTTTATTCTTTTTTTGAAGTTGGCCCACAAAATTTGATTTTGCCATTTTCTCGACATCACCGTATTGGGACAAGTGGCCGTTTTCATTATCTATGACGTCATACCTGTTGTGGCATGGGTTCATCATGGCATATCAAGCTTATTCTCTCGACAGAACCCGAAAGCTTTGTCAACTAGCACTGCCCCGAATTTAGTCCGCATGGCTTGCCATACACCAACCTACCCGCATTTTGTTTTCCCCACACTACTGATGCAAAAACACGCTTAACACCAACTACACTGCCAAAATCAGAGCACTACGCCTACACCGAATTTTCACCGAAGATGAATGGCGGACGTTGGGTTTACGCTGGGTGAAATCGTTAGGTGTGGGCACGGGCGGGGAAACCTTCATCGCCGGATATATGCTGCTTTTCCTCGGAAGATACACTCGTGATCATCTCTGTAGGAATATTACTGTGGTTTCTTCAAGATGAGAGACCGACTGGGATCGTTTAAGAGGGTAATATACTGAGCTTGTGTCAAGAAAAAAATCCCCACACTAGCCATGCTAGCCATTGCCTGTGCATCTGATTGCAATGCATATGATTTAGGTGTGCGGTACATCACTGCACACTGAATGACTGTGTTGGCAGTTTCATCATGACCATTATGGCCATGATTACAGCATAGGCCTACATGTTTACATGTAACAGTATGTGAAATATCATGTGATCACGCTAATGTCGGCTCATCCCCTTAATTCGTGCAGGTACATGTAGTACGGCCTACTTTGACCAAAATTTATTCTTTAACTGGGGCCTACACTAAATGTTTTAGTAGCTTGAGTAAAACCCTATATGAAATAATATGAAGAACATGGGATGTCACCAAAGCAAGAGGAACAATGTCGTCTGCAAACGGGTTGGATCGTCTGTCATAAAACCTACATTACCGTAATTTGCACGAGTATGTTGCAAATGTCATTGTATGGGGTATCGGTAATGCCATACTTCTGAAAAATCTGCCAGTTAATGGCTTTTGGATATTTTCTTACAAAGTGTGCCATGTATTTGCCAGCTCCATTTGCATGTATGAGTAGTGAACAGGTTACATGTAATGTTTTGTGTGCAGTCGGCATTGAGCATTAACCCTAACCTTCCCTAACCACGCAGAATTGAACACCAGTAAAGTGTGTGAATTTGTAACGCTGGGTACTGTACCCATAAACTGCTTGTGCTTTAACATGGGTTAAGGCATACCCAAAATAAACAGAGTCCAACAGTTTTTGTGCACAGTTTGCCATATGGTGTTGGAATTTGTTTGAATGGGTGTGGTTCCTAAATCACTCTGGGGTGTTAGGGTTAAACATGTTAAACCATGCTGACATACATGTAACCTGAGGGATTTTGTGATGTATACATGTATGTACTGGTAGCATCAGATACCATGAAGGTACTTCCAGAACTCTAAGGTACATGTGTATAAACCTTACAGCTCTGGAAGTACCATGAAGGTCTGGGTTGGATTCATGGATCATGATATACTTTTTCTAGATTACAATTTCAAGGTTTTAAAAATGTTTGAATATGTTCATTCATGTAAAGTAAGTTACAGGATGTTGCACGGTTTTTATGATTTGCCACTTTGGGGGATTTTCTTGTGGGTCAAGTTTTAATTTGCCCTAGGTCTGAATCACATCTCGTGAATACAAATTTTTTTATTCACAATGACAATGAAAGCATGGCATCAGACAAAAATTTTTGGTGGTGAAATTTTTAAAGCTCTCCCCCAGAACACCCTCTGCACACCCCAGAACACCGTCTGCACACCCCCAGAACACCCTCTGCACACCCCCAGAACACCCAGTGCACATGTTCAGTGCCATGCTGGCACATCTGAAAAAAAAAAAAGAATAACAAACCTAAGGGTTTGTTTCATGATGCGCACTTACACGTGTGTAATATCAACTTCATGTTAAATCAACATCTTCACTCATCTCACTGAGCAATGTCTCCATTTAAAGCCATGTCCTGATTTTGGGTACTTCAGAAATATTTTATGCTCAGTACATGTACATGTACATGTACTCTGTGTACATGTGCATATAAAACAAGACATGTAGAAAACAGAGATCCACACTAATTCATTGCAACAAACCCTAGAGGTACATGTACCTGCAATATTCTTCCGTGCTGTTCGAAAGAAAAGACCTGCTGAAAAATTGAAGCTGGATTTATGAGGCATGAAGTAATTGAGAAAACACACATGACACAAGGCGGGCTTCGTGTACAAGCATGCATGCTGAGCTTAAAGAGTGGCCCTCTGTGTCAAGCTTCGGCGAGATCACATCCACATGTGCTTAACTCCTCGCTAATGTGTTTGGGAAGAGTTCCGGACATGGACATTCACTAATTTTACCTTACAATGTTTGAGGAGAGTTTCCCTGCAATGTCATATCAGCCACCAGAAAGTGATAAGTCCTGATAGGTCACATTTAGCAGGGAAACCTGCTCATAGGTTTTGTGCACAGGGTGTCAAATGATGTTCACAGACCTGTTACTAAATAAACCTTTTGCGAGTTACATGTAAACATAACTTTGAATAACATCCGGTATGCCGAGTTCTTTAAATTCATGTGAATATAATAATTTGAATTCTCCATGCTAAAGACACTGTTGTTGCAGTGTACCTGTACATGTATACCTCATGATTTGGGGCAAGCTTCTGCTTCATTACGTAAGAGACACCTTGTACCAATACACTGTTTTCAATGGATAAGAAGGGCACAAAGGAACCAGTCCATTCCAGAGATGGTGGTTGCTATGGAAAAGCTTGCCCCATATCACAAGGTACATGTACATGTAATATGTAGCAACAGTGTCTTTAGTGTACGGAGTGTACAATCAGATAACTCAGTGTACCAGATTTTATTCAAATTTAAATCGCAAAAGGCTTATTGCGATGCTAGGCCATGCCTGAATAGCATCAGCTGGGGTAGGGGATCTAGCTCTTGTTTGGATAGAAGTTGCTATCTATGTGTGTACATGTACACATACATACATGTACATGTAATGGGCGCTCCTACGGTACCAGTATTCTCCGTGCACGTGCATTGTACATGTACATGCACAAGTACACTCCACATTTACCTTGTTTACGAGTGCATTGATGCAAGCATGTTGCTAAGCTGAGAATACATGCATTATGCCACAGCTTGCTGTTCTGGCCTCTCTTTCGACTAAGCAAATATGCAAATATGCATTAACATACCGGTATCATTTACATGTATGTTAGTACCAATACATGTACCGGTACAGTACTGTACCTACAGCACATGTACATGTAGGTAACATGTGTGTGAAGTCACATCGTTTTAGCTGTCTGTTTTGTGATAGGAAGACCGCACATGTATTCATTCACGAACGTTGTACATTCTGCAGGTATACTTTTGTTCATGTACATGTATACGCAATTTTTTTTCTATTATATGAGCAAGGACAAAAGTAGTATTGAATTAATCTGCCCATCCCCTTATTATTTACATGTAGACTTTTGTTTGTGTACATTAGTGTAGGCACATGTACATCATGTACCGAAACGTACGTGTACATTGTACACGTACATGTACGTGCGCACATGTGGAACTATAGGAAAGTAAGTGAAAAGAGCAGTGTGCTGGTACATGTACTTTGAAACTTGGACGGTGTCTTACAAATTTTGGCCTGCTTTCATTGCCTGTTAGTCTGATGAATTAAAAAATCCCTGGAATATCTAAACACTAGAAATTATGAAATGCAGGAACTCTGGTGGGGTTGAATGGGAAATTCTTTTGGAACAAAATACATACATGTACAGTGCATGTGTATCAAATGTAATGCACTAAATGTACATGGTGTACATGCACCGGTACATGTACAGTACATGTTCATTTTGTTTTTTTTTTAAATTCCTGCCGATGAGTCAGTTTGGTACAGTACTGAGTACATGTACTTCCAAAAGGCAAGGTCATTGGGGAACAGAGCATGTGTGGGAGTTGGCATACGGCCTTCTCATAGGGTAGACCTTACTCGCAGACTATTCCATGATCACAGATGCCCTTCATTTTGCTTTAGATGATAGCCTAAGTTTTTAAATATTTGGCATTTTGCAACAATGGAAAGTGACAGATGTCTGAAACTTACTTGTACTGACATGGATTAAAATTATGCTAAACTACATGCATGTAAGCATAGTACCAATATTTCATGTCTTTTGAGTCTGAAAAGAGCTATTGGTAGTTGCTCAAAAGAAAATGGCTGTGCTGAGGATGCAAATCTGCTGGGCAAGGGAAATACATGTACATTGACTAGTACATGTACATGAATTCTTTTGGAGAATTGGGTTACCAGCTACATGTAGAATTTCATGAACAAGTGTGCACATTGAGCATATCACTTCTTAGTCTGGTTCCCTGACCTGACCATTCTTCAGACATGTATAAATTGTACAGTGTAGGTCTGGTACATGTAGCTACTATTGACAGTATTTGTAGAACATGACACAATGGTGTGTCGCATAATACATGTGTGTGGGATACAGGATGCATTTGTCTGTTAGTTTAAAAGTCAACATTGTCAGAAGTTATACAAAAGTGCCAGTAAGTACCGTAGTCAAGATCAAATTGAGAAATTAAGAAAACTGGAAAAAGGCTATCAAAATTAAGTATGCACCTGTATGTGTGTTGGGAAATACTTGTAATGAAAGAAAGGCAGTTTTGCGTACATTTAAGTTTTTAAAATTTTCGAAATACATGTATTTGGCCAGAATCTTTTGGTCTAGGAACCCAGAGTAATTGCTTCAGACAGCTTCCGTGTTCATTTCTGCTCATCACTTTTGTTTATTCTGTAGTACCGCCTCCTTTAGGAGCAACCCTTGGAAATTCGGCCCAGGGTTGTTGGATTCGTTCCCAGGTTTCACTCTTCAGTGTTTGTATTCTTTTGCAGGGGGATGAAGATGATGTGGGGCCAGATGATGTGTCGGTCAATGTGGACAGCGAGAGGTACATGGATGAGTTCTTTGAGCAGGTAATAATTTCCAAACGCTTCCATTGCTTAATCCCTTCTCAAGTCCAAAGCTGGCCAAGGTCGGGAGACCTTCTGTACAACATTATGATGACACGCTTTGTTTATGTGTACGCTTTCCTTAAGTGGGACACGATCCATGGCACCCTCATAGGAATGCGCACAGGTACACAAAGCGTGACGTCACTGTGTTTTTTAAGTCTTGCTTAATGTCTGCCTCGCAAGAGATCCTTGCACTTAGTGCCATTTTGCATGTGATACTCCAGCTTAACCCTAACCTTACCTAACCTCACAGAATTAAACAGCAGCGAAGTGTTTAATTCTGTGGGGATAGGTCTGGTAGGCCCATAACAGCTGGCTTTTGCATTGGGTTTGGCATACCTCAGAAAAACAAAGTCCAACAACCTCTGTGCACAAAGTCCCATATGGCTATTTAACTTTGTGTGAATGGGAAGGTTAAGGCCAGCAACCCTTGGGGGGTTGTGTTTAATGTTCACGTACACATTAGACGTGTACATGTACAAAGTGATGTCTACAGTAAGCAGGCCAAGTTCAGTTCTTGTACATACATGTACATGTACCTTTGTATGTGAGGCACCTTCACAAATTCAGACCTGAGAAGACTCAATGCCAACTGTTGAGTCTGAGTCAGGCATGGAAAGATTTTAAGTCTACCTGTCATCACACATTCTCTGTAATTGCAAATACACGCACCAGTACAGTATGCAAACAATTTACATACATGTACATACTGTATATGTTACTGTACATGTAAGTGAACATATTCCAGTTAGTCTCTCCAAACCACATCTTGTCTTTGATCAGGTGGTCTAAATTATAAGTGCCAAGGCAATGCCATATTGACTACAGTTTGTATAGATGTCACCCACATGTGTACACATTTACATGTATCTAGAATCTTTAGTCAATTATTGAAAGCATGTACATGTATTTTGATACATCTGATTTGAAACATCCCCAGTTTACAGTCAGTTAACCACCGTTAAGTTGGAACTACAAGTAATCCGGAAATGTCAGGCAAGATTGCCCGCTATGTGTATGCAGACTTGCATCAACAATTTTTTCCTGAAACTGAAACTTACTTGGCACAGGTTTCTTTGACTACCCTGAAATTTTAATCATAAAATCTGGCAGTCCTGCTAGGATGGTTTAAGATGAGCTCTGAGAATTGGTTTCTCTAGTTAAAAAAAAAACATTTCAAAGATGGTTTTCTGCCTGTGGAGGTGCTTTATTACAACTACCGGTACCTTTTCTTGTGTTAGGTGGAAGAAATTCGCAATAACATTGACAAGATTGCCAGCAATGTTGAGGAGGTCAAGAAGAAGCACAGCGACATTCTCTCAGCTCCGCAGCCTGATGAGAGTAAGTGAGGTTTCAGTTTTCAATTCATAGTTGGTCACCCTGACTTCTTCGGTATGGGCTCTAGCCTCTACCGAGAACCTTGTGTGCACCGTGTAAACGTTCTTGATGTCAAGTTTCATTTGGCTTTAAAGATTTGGACTTCAAGGCATCATTGTTTGTTTGAAGGGGTATGACGCATATTGTAGTCCTGTAAAATATGTTTTATAACGATGGAAAACACGTTTATTGTACAAGTACATACAAACTTAATGAGCAGATGAGATACCCCGGTATTCTGCACACCATATCTGTTGACAGACTCATTGACTTCTTAAATAATCCCAAGATGTCTTTATTTAATAAGACTGGCTCACAATGCAATGCAGAACAGCATTGTGGGAGTTCCACTGAAGGCTTCAGGTAAAAATCCTATTCACTGCAAATATTGGTACATGTATACATGTACGTCTTTGGACTCTGTATATTGTCAAAGGAAAAAATTATCAAAGTGTGCAAGGATTTTGTTTGACAATTTCTTTTGAGAAATCTTAATACATTAGAAGTAAAATAAACATATCAGAAATCAAAAAAAGAGGGTTTGATGTTTTAATCTTACCGGTATGTGTTCGTGTAGCAGAGTCTCTCTCATCTACACTGTATGTGAATAAGCCAAATTGATCCAAATACATGTATGTTGATCTCCCCAGAACTAAAAATAAAAAAAAACTAACACAAAACAAAGTAACAAAACCGAACACAGCAAACAGCATTAAAGAAACGAAACGCAACAAACCTGAAAAAAAATTTCCATTTAAAGGGTACATGTATTGTTGATTTTAGGTTTTCTGAAACAAATCTTTGCCTAACTGAAAGTTACAGTGTACCAGTACATGTACAGTACATGTATGCATGTGCATTGATGCACAGATGTACACCGTACACTTTGTCCGTGTCGTGCTAAGTCCCAGACATATTCATACCCAGTGATTGTACGCATCTCAATACATAAATCAATCCAAGTCTCGGTTTGAAAAATAAAGGCACACTAAACCCTGACCTCCTTCCAGTAGGCATGCAGCACAGGGCAGCAAAGGAATCTGGGCCGATTCTTCTCATTCACGTTTCCTCCCCTCATTTGCTCTCAGCCGAGAAACTACTGTGACGGCAAGCGATTATGCGCGGCATGATGGAGGGAGCAGTGATGTGCAAAAAAAAAAAAAAAACCTCACGAGTGTTGGTGCTTGGGTGGCTGGGCACACCGACCCTTTCACATCTCATTGCTCACACGCTGCGTACCGAGAAGTGATAAACCACGGGGAAGGGACTGTGTAAAACATACATGTACAGGGATTTTTGTACATGTATGTGAAGGAACATAGAGAAAGGACATGTTGCCTGCATGTGCATGTACACATATCCACACATCTTGTTACCAGCTACAGTGTACATGTACACATGTGTACATGTTTATGTACATGTACATGTAACAGTATATTACACATTATGCAGTTGTGCATTGAAGCATGCCAGTATAAAATACAGTACACATGTACATCGTGACATTGAATCATGGAATACCAGTACAGTGTGTTCCATAAATCTTGCGCTCACCAGATCAGTTGGCTCTTCAGGCAACAGAACACACATACATGTATGGGTACTTTGAATTAAATGATATTCGCACTATGGATATGTAATGGCAAATTCGAATATATGAGATTATTAAATGTAATCAGTGGCTTGATACATCTTGTTATCAGATGTTTCAAATGCGCATATTGATAAAGTTTTTTCCTCCAGGACACCCTAAAGTACACATGTACCGGTACATGTACATGTATGTTCTTGATACAAAAATTATATAATTTACAAAAAATGTATTTCCATCCTTCTTTCCAAGCATTTGGTATTCTTATCCCCTTGAAAATCAATTGAAATTGATATTTTCCTGGCTGCTCGTTTCATTTTATTCGAAATATTTCTGCGGTTTAGAAAAAAATGTAGGGGGCTGTCGATGAGCATGTTGATGATGAATACAATCACATACATAAACATGTACATGTATATGATATTTCAATCTGTCGGTTAATGGAAAGGTTAGCCAACTGTTGTCGCTTGATACGTGTATGTAAATAGCGCTGTGACATTTTGTGCATTGAGTTAATTTTTGGCAAAACTTTCGTGTGCCGTATGGTGTTATTGCTTTTCCTGCTTGCAAAACATTGCCGTGTTTACATTGTACATGTTAGCCAGATGTACGAGTGTGTTACCAGTGCGTGTACATGTACATGTACTCACCGATACCAATACATTTTTGTACAAGATTTACTGTACATGTATATGTAGTACCTGAATTTCTATGCACACAGTAAAACATGTACATGTACGTGTACATTCCTATGTACTGGTCATGCCAGTAGGCATACCGGTACATGTACATGTACATGTACTCCTTTGTGGTCTATTGTACCGTGCCGGTACCTGTATACTTCTACACAGTACAGTACATACATGTACATGTACATACATGTATACATGTACAGGTACCGTTCATGTACATGTACGATACATGTATGCATGTACATACATGTACCGTAATTATGTACATGTATGTACAGTGTAGTATATACATGTATGTACTGAATTACATGTACATTGTAAACGTGTATACATTTCTGTGACTACATGTACCGGTATGTAATTCATGTATACATGTACATGTACTGGACATGTATGTACATGTACATGTACAAGTCCGTACATGTATGCAAAAATTGTTTAGATACTTTTTAGCACTGGTACTGAACATTGTAGATATTTGCTGTGCTCGTGTTTGTTCAAATTTACTATACTACAGGTCTCCAAAGAAAGATACATGTACATGTACATTTACCAGTGTACATGTTTTTACACTGTACATGTACATGTACATCGGACAGTAGATGTGTGCCCTACATAAAATGTAATGGATATACAGTGTATAGGCTTTTTATTAATTGAAAGCAAGAGGCTGTATTGATCGCATTCGGGGCCTAATCCTGCATGCACAGTGTGCAGTGTATGTGCATTTGTGTGAGCCGCGCTGAACCGTTTTGTGATGTCCCACTCCCCCCCCTTACAACAACAGCACAACATCCAACATCTGTCATATCTAACATCTGTCGAGTATCGCTGCAGATATTGGAATTTGTAATGACATTATGACATGAATTAGTGTGCATGTCTGGCCAGTGGATGGGGGGTGGGGATGGTGGATGGGCAGAGGACAGGTGTGCATGTGGGCTGGGATTGGTGGTGTGAGGGAGATGGGGGGGGATTGTGGGGAGGTGTGTCTCTTGTAAACAAAGCCAATCTTGATTATGGCCAGTTTGGATTGTCTGTGATCAGTCGTACCCGACCAAGGGGTCATTTTACTGCTGTGTGAAATAAAGTTTGGGCAAAATGCGTCAGAATACACTAGATGTATTCATACATGTTCATGTACATACAAGGTACTTTCATTGTCCTTGCCTTGTTCATGTGACTGTACTTTCTTGCATCTAATCATTGTGCACACTGCACACTATACAATACTTTGTTTCAATTGACAATCCATGATCCATGCATGTCATAGACTTCTGGCACATGTACCTGTATGTTAAATTTAGGCCTTCATGCACATTTTGTTTAAGCTGTTTTTGCACGGACGGATACCGGTACATGTATGTATACAGTCCATGTACATGTGCCTTGGCGTGCCGTGCCTTGCCTCAAGGGGACTATTTCCTTGGGGACAGAAATTTGTCCCCACAATGAATTGACCCCCAAGGTACACTACAGTACTTGTTACTGTGTGTGCAGTCCTCACATCTGTGGTACATGTACATGCCTATCGGGTACACTGGTACAGTGTATAGCGGTAGTAAAATGCCAGCTCTTTTGGAATTGTACCGCTAAGTCACTGAACAATGAGCATGTGTCCAAACTATGGTAGCTGTATTTATGTACATGTACCACGAAACGGCTGATTTTAATTTTCCTCATCCCCAACTGGCCTTCAGCCTCCGTCCTGTCTGCTCACCGGAATGACATTTACTCTGCCCCACCTGCCAAATATTGAGCCAATATGTACTGTGTGTTTAAGCTGCCTATGTATCTCTACATATAACTGCTTGTCAAATGGCGGGGGATCTGTGCCTGCTCTGTAAAGTTACACCTCACATGATATGGAGATAAAGTGTGCATGTACACAAATGTAATGCACAGGTACATGTACATGTACACGTGCCATGAACACATTTCGAACAGTCAAAGTTGACAGTATGACCTCTTTTCTTTCACCATGGGTCCATTCATGTTACAGGCCTACACATACATGTACATGTACGTTACTTTACCAGTTTGTTTTCTAAATTGCTGCACAAGTTTGAGTTCATGTACGTGTATGCATAATTACTTTATATTTGCTAGTTTCTGTCCATTTGAGTTTTTAAAACAGGACTTCAAATTTAGAAGATTTGTTCCACTGCTTCTGTTTGTAATTCGTTTTGTCAGTCGCTACTGGGTTGCTACCCAGCTACTGGGTACATGTATACGTACATCATGAAGGGTTAAATTGACGGTAGAATAAATTAGTACAGTTCCAGTGATTGTGTTTTCTCATGACACGATTTTTTACATTGAAAGTTTAATGTTGGTCCATGGAGTACATTTAGGAGGTTTGGGAATGAATTTTATTGATCAAAACAGGCAAGAGAAATTTGAAAGAATAATGACAGTACGTACATGTACATGTACAGTAAAACAATCACTGGATTGATGGATAGAGTTAATGCATACATGTGTACACATTCAGTGTAAAAAACACTATTTCAGAGCAGGCATTTGTATACAGCGTGTACACACATGGACATTGTAATGACCGTACATGTGTACAGCATACATGTACATGTATATTCATAAAAGAAAAAGGAAGTGAAACAGCTGTATACATGCATTAACAAATATACTGGTTCAGAATCTGGATACATGATATGGACAGTAGGTAGGTACCGCTATATAAACAGGTGGTGCATCCCTAAGCCTGGAAGGCACTACATGTACATGTACACTGCCTGTTTGCTACATACATATACATGTAGTTTCTCCTGGTAGTGCTACCCCTACATGGCCGAGACATCCTACAGATATCCAGGTGCATGAATATAAATATTGACAGTGTGACCTGATGTACAGGCAGCCATTACCGCAGAAAGTGTGCGGTCGCTGATGGATTTGGTCACCTGACCTCCTTGCATCAGAACCTCACATGAATATGAGGACAGGCAATAAACTCATGATGGATAGGATGTCATGGCTGATATTGTTGCAGTGCACATGTTTTGGTTCCAATCCTTGTAGGAGTTTTTCCAGTAAAAAACGTTGCACAGTGTACATGTACAATCATGTTGATAACAATTTTAGAAAAAAAATCAGACTTACCATTCTTATAAAATATTCCATTTTCTAAGTCAGGTCATTCTAAAATGTTAACTGACATGCTGAATGCACTTGGGCGGACATGTGTGAAGGTGTCAATTTGAAATGACTGTAACAGCAAAACCTGGTGACATTCGACTGAATTGAAACGTCATAGGTCAGTCTAGATTAGTACCACATATGGGCATAGTGACCTTTCCCTACTGATGTACGGTACAGCAATTTTTGTTAGTGTTTTGTTCCATACATGTATGCTGCAACATTTAAGAAAAGTATCCTATAACATGAAAACACCCACACATTCTGTTGTACATGTAGGCTGATAGAACAAGCCTTGTGATTGGTCAGATTGTGCGAGATTTGTGATATACATGTAATAGGCCGTCCAAATATGGTAATACTCCAGACTGCAAATGTGCGTACATGTAACTGTACGCAATTGAGTGTGCATTATACCGGTACACTGTACATGCAGCGCCACATTTAGCCACCTGTCCACCAGTCTTGAGTCAAAATTATTCAGGACAGGAACCGGTAGTCTTTGCTTGCACATTAAAAGCCCCCATTTATTTCGCATATCTTTAATACCGGTACACTCTTCAAAATGAATCTGTATAATTTTTTCTAAAGTATTCAGCATAATGGAATATGCGCTCAGACAGCATCAAGGGGTTAACAGTTCCAAAAAAATGGCTGGGAGTGGATAGGCAGTTTAAACATTGCATAAGAAAGGACAGGTACATGGACATGTAGATATTTTAATCCAAGATGAAACTCTGTAAGTGCTGGTACGTGTACATGTGTGGGACGTGCGTGCCAAGTGTCAAGAAGATGGGGTACATGTAGGGACATCCAAGATCCGGGGGGAGGGGTGGCAGCCTGCAGCGGAAGTTGGACGAGCAGACAAAGTAGCACTCAGATTTGTGCACCCCATAAAGTGTAGTTGCAGTGAATTTTTCCTACGTGTGGACACATTTTTTTTCAACTTTGTGCCGGTATTTTTCTTCAGTGGAAGCTATTTTACTTCCCCATTTGGTGCACTGTTTTGAACCATTAAAATAAATCCATGATTTCCTGGACAACTGCGGGTGCTGTTGCTGTGAAATCCTTTCGGGAAGACATAGTTCAGTGCATAGGCTTTTCTGTTCAAATTGTGAACCCAGAACTAACTGACAACATTTCTTAGAAAGGGAGGGATGCCTTCTTATTGCTATGCACATAAATTACCTTACAGTGCCTCGGCAAGGAAGAGAAAGCAGAGTCCAGCAGAATCTACAAAAATGCTGTTTTCTGTACAAACCAATGTAACATTGATGCTTCTTCCTGGGATGGCATCACATTTTTGCTCATGAATGTCGAAATAGTCATTAGCATAAAATCCAAAAAGGCAGTAAAATACCCTTTTGGAAAGAGTGAAACAGAAGTTGAAAATAAGGTTACCTGAGACACATAGGTGCATTTTGGAGGCTTGTAGTGAAACAAATTGATTGCAGCTACCTGTACATGTACATGTACAGTACCCTTTAAGACTGAATTTTCTCAGAAGTTCGGGTTTCCCGTCACCCCGTTTCCCAGTCTTCGTTAAGGAACCTTTTGCTTGAGATGACACTGCACCCATGGCAGTTTCTTACGACCCAGGGCTGTTATGCAACCGCCCAGAAAATAAATAGACTGCCTGTGGCGTTGGAGGGGAGTCGGAAGGCGATTGTGAATTTTTTACGCATTAGAAGTGAATCAGCGATGATTTCATAATTAGTCATGGCCACCTTTCACAGTGGGTACACAGCTTATCCCTGCACCAGTACTGGTACATGTACATCATTAGTATTGGCGGTACAGTCTGTGTCCGTTTGTGCGCGCATGGGGAGCACTGAATGTGCATACCATTACACATGATAATCAAGTGCACAGTTCAGATACAGGTACACTATACATGCATGTACATGTGCCGGAATATTGAATGGGTGTACATGTACATGTTGGGTACGTGTACACACACATGTACTTGTATGTTTATCATGTGTACGGACTGGTACTCGACATTCTTACACTGCATGTGCATGCACAAGTGTTCCTAGCATTCTGAACGCTCAAGTTATTTTGCCAGTGCACACGAACATGTACATGTACACATGACTGTACATGTACATGTACATGTATGATGCTGAAAGATGACCCAGCATATGAGATTTACTGTACTCTTACATGTACATGTAGGGACTTGGAATATTTCTGCCTACATGTACATGAACACTGTGCGTACCCATACCGTACATGTACATGTAGATGGCATGCACTTCAGTGTAGTGATGTACATTACACACTGTACCTTCAAACCCTTAATGCAGTTGCTTTTTGTGTGTGTTCTGCAGGTATCTACACTGTACATTAAAAATGAACACTGTACATGTTACATGTACATGTACATGTATATTTTAGATCTATGCGTGAAACTTACTGCAGTTTAGCTGTTAAGCAGGGACAAGTACTTGTACCTGTTCATGTAATGTACATGTACATGTACAGTATGTACATGCACATGTACTGTGTGAAACTGAAAGAGACTCTCCCATCTGCCCATAGTGTACCCTGTATTGCCTGTGGGTTTGTGAGCATCTTGTGGGCCAGGCTACAGACACAATTTACATACAACTAATATCGGTATTACACTGAAATTGTTGAAATCATATAGAAATGTGTACCCAATTCTCAGCTGCTGACAGCAGTCCTGTGCATCACCTATATGTACATATTTGACAGTTGTCATCGACATACCTACATGTACCAGTAACTTTCGAAGTTAAATGAATTTACTTGAATTAAACTACTGGAACCCGGTGAATTTTCTTTAAAAGGTATCAACAATTTACATTGAAATTTCAACTGATGGCCGAGTCCTGCTTCCCTGCATTACTATCCATGTACATTTACATAGTACAGATATACATTTACAGTACACAGGTACATGGACACATGTACATGTGCATACATGTACATGTATCTTGCCATTCACACATGTACATGTAGCGTCTTCCCCACTTAGTAAAGTGACCCAGGACCTGATCTTATAATTTTGTCACAAGGGAAGAAAAGGTGGATGGGGGGTGGAGGTTGGGAGGTTTGTAAAATTGAATTGAAAATTATTGACGTTGCCAGTCGCACTTTTGGAGTCACAGGCTGATTGCCGATATCGATTGTGGTTTTTGTTTCTATCGGCTAGCAGTTCTCTTTAAAAAGGCCCTCCGTGATGGCACAGGGAGCTGCATGTACTTGCAGTGTGTGTGGGTGTGCAGTGTATGCCACTGCTTGCCCGCCACATTATGCGCAGGGTGTCAGAGTCACGCAGTGGTGTGCTTGGAGCAGGTAGCAGACAGGCTGTGCAGAGGCCGGGTGCTCATGTTGCCTCATTGATTTTCTGTCCAGAGACTGCAAACCGTAGCTGTGTGTTCCCGCGGGTCCTTCTTTTTTTTTTCTCCTTGGTACGTCACAGGCCCTTAGCGCTCCTCTTCCCCTATTGTAACATGAATGACACTTTTGGGGTTTTTTTTAGATAATTTTTATCCTGGACAGTAGTGTTCCAATCTCCCTAGAACATCAAAATTACATGTACTAGTAGAGTACAGTGTGGCTTGTCTCATTATACATGAAGTCCAGATTCAGCAGTCGCTAAAGTAAAGTCCAGAGTTTTCGGCTTTGCGGAAAATCTGCAAAAATTGTGGATTTGCGGGTAGAAAGCAGAAAACGCAATTCTCGTAAAAAAAACAAAAAAACAAATGAATATTTTTGATTGTTTCTGCACAGTTAATCAAATAAATATGAACCCAAATTAGGAATGACAACTCAATTTCACTGTTTAACTCACTTTGAAAGCAACATTGGGTAGCATTTCCCCTCCTGTTTTTCCTTTGCGATATCGCAGAATTCGAATTTGGTATTGATTTCCTCCGGCTCTGCACCGCGGAGATCACACTGGTCCCCATTCCTGACATAGTGCCCAGACGTTTCACAGCTTATGAATAAATCAATGGGAACAGGGACCAGTCCAAGATCACAGTGACATGGTGCGTGTAGGCCCTACACGTATCATTATGCCAAAGATACCTGTAGATGTACATGTACAGTAAATATAAGCCTACAGTACTGTACAGTTACACTGTACATACAGTTTTTTGTACACAAAATTTAGTAAAGTGAAAGAAAGCAGAATTTGACTTTCAAAAGCACAAAAGTTTTGACTTTAATGTACGGTACAGTATATGTAACGTACTTTTTTGTAGGGGTGTGCATCAAAAATATGAGCACCGGCGCATTGGTGTCAGGACCTAGGTCTAAATTATAGTACCAGGTACCCGTAACCAACTGTTCAAAACTACTTAGTAATTTTTTTCAGACAATGAAGAAGATATTTATAGGAGTTTCCATCTGTATCACTGTACAACTAGAGATTCAGTTTCAATGCCCAAAGATTGCTGATATGAGCATTTTTGGTAAGACAAGACTACTGTACCAGGTGGAATGCCTTTTCGTGTATGGTTTTTCTTTACATTTTGAGTTCAGTTTGTGAATAAAGCCCATATCCTAGGTACATGTATATGTAGGTCCTAACAGTACTGGCGTTTGTCCTCCTCCCCAGTTTTATTGACATCGTTGTCGAGATTAAGATTAGGACGATATATATTCATGTACATACCCCGGTAAATGACGCTTGTCATTACACTCCAAAGACAACATCTGTTATCGCTGCAACAGTGATATTTATGATAGTTAATAGTTCAAACAGTTTTTTTTTGAGATTTACCCAGTGGAATCAAATTGTGAAGTTCTACAGCTGCAATGGAAAAATGACGAAGTCTGCCTGGAAAATGTATGGTACATGTACTTTTGAAGTGTTTTGAATATCCATCACATGTACTGTACCAGTAGTCCGGTACATCTCCATTACATTATTACATGTACGTGTATCTCTTCTTTTTTTGTAGGGATCTCAATGGACAAGTCAAGTTCCGATTTTAATTGTTTAAACTCTTCATATTTGCTGAATAAAGGTCGCACTGCACAGTATCTTATCTGTACAAGTGCACTGCACATTGTATTGATGTATAGCGGTACATGTGCCTTCCCAAAATGCAAAATCTGATTGGTCGAGGAGTAATCACATGGCTGATGACTGACATTCATCATGCATAAGCCCAGCCACCCGCAGTCCGTACAAAATGTGCACAATATGTATGCACGAAATAATCGCAAAATCAAAGTTTGAACCTAAAAATAATTATACTGCCATTGTATGATTGATGAAAAAATTACAATTCCCACAAGTCTCATGATATATATTACATGTATGCCAGCCTGACATTCTTGTTTAAAATCATATACTGGTGTCATATTGTCTGCAGTTTTAATTAAAATGATTAATGAAATAGCCATGTGGTTGGCTGAACCAGGTACAGTACGTGTACACTGTACATACATGTACATGTACATGTACATGTACCAGTCATCTGACACAGTGTCATACCATGCACATGTACATTATACATGTGTACATGTATGTACCGGTACATGTAACATACATGTACATGGCTCCATGCCATACATGTTCAAACAGTTAGTATGTACACGTCATGCAATTTCTGTTGGTCTGTCTTGTGTACATGTACCATGTTGGGTGAGACGGCTGTTTGAACAATGTTTGTGGGGGGAATGGTCGATCATGGCATTTTAGACTTAATTTGTGGATGGTCTAAGCCGAGTACTGTACATGAAGCTCTGCTAGAAAAATTGAAAGAAATCAATCATTGTAGAAGCTAATTAGAGAGACCAGAGTTGGCGTTAAATTATGAGCCGTGAAGTATGTTGATGGGCAGTTTTTACTGTGATGAATGGTGGAGGAAAATAACTGGAATGGACCTGTCTTCTTTGTACATGTACATGTAAAGTGACTCATATTCTTTCAAAATTCACCAAGAGGTTTTGGAGGAGTTGGCAGGATAAAGGATACCTAGATGCAGAATTTGGAGGGAAGTTCACATGATTGAGCGGACATGTATTTGGTAAATTCCAACAGCGCATGCTCAGATGAAGCAAGTCCGAGGTCATTTAGGAAAAGCAATACCCATGTCAAATGTACACATGTACTGTATGTTCATCCTATCAGGGTGGCCTCACGCCAGCTTTGCACGTAGGCTTTGTTCTCTCAATTGACCGTGCCTTGATGAAATACCGAACAGGCTCATTGCAATGTGCTCAACTTTGGCAAATTCACAGCACAAACATTTGATGCCACATCGCAACGTGGCATTCGTGTTCACTTAAAATTGCAATAAGCACCATATGAACTGGCCTACCGTACATAATTCACACGTGCATGAGGCACAGGACATTGGTTTTAATTGGTTTTTTGGAAGGATTTTCAAAGATACAGGAAAATTCCCAGCAAGAATGACTTTGTAGGGTGGGTTTATGAGAAAGTAGAAAGGAAACATGTATACAATCCTCTGTCGACCAACTCCCATCTTTGTCTCCGCCCCCATCAGCACTTACATGTAGTAAAGTTGCCGGACGACATGTACATGTATACGTACTGGTACATGTACCTGTGCAGGGAAATAACCGTGTTGAAAAATTATGCAGCGTTGACCTTTCCAAAGCACGTGTTTTAGCTGTGTTCATGTACTATAAGATGTAATTATGTATCTTACAAGTTCACATGCATTGAAGGCTCCAAAATACATGTCCCAGTGGTCGATATCAATAAAGCACATGTACATGTAAGGTTGAAATATTCTGTTGGTCTGTGACAAATGTCATAAAATAGTAGGATCAGTTATTGCACAGATTAGTTGAGGAGATGCTCCGGTACATGTAGTTTTGCATTTATTTTTTTAAAGCCAATCAAATGCACCTGTGTCTCAGTCTTTCTTAATTGATGAATGCTGGACTTGGCTTGTTCAACTGAATTAACGGATCAGTTTTTTTGGTAAACACAGTAAACGTTGCATTGTAAATTGCAATGTACTGTACATGAATGGATAAACACTTTTCGCCCCTAGGTTTTTTTGTGCACTTTTCCTCCAAGATGGCATTTGTTTTTAAAAGGCAGACACCACTTCCACACTTTTTTATTTCCGGCAGGGATTAGTGTCGGCAGTTTGAGATGTGGTTACGGCCACGGCCAATTGGGCGGTAACCTTGACGATCAGTTTATTAATGTAGGGCAGCAATGACATTTACGTTGCCATGCAACTTGGCCAGCTAAAGTACGGTACAGTCAAGTGTGTGCTTACATGTGTGCGTAGGGATTTCGTGGGGAGAAAGAAGTACAGTAATGTTCATAATGCGGCATGATTTTGTGACTGGCACATACATGTACAGTGTGTATACACGCACATGTATGATGTACATGGAAATGTGTACATGTTCATGAATACATGTACCAAAATACACGTAAGTGGAATTGTTCATTGTAGTTTCAATGCCTGTACAGTTTGTACATGCACATTCACATGTACATGTATACAAGGATGTACATGTACTTGGTTGTAGCTGAATTATAACATGGACCCCAAAACTCCTTAATGTTAACAACTAAGTAACATGCAGTACACAGTGTGTGATCAGTTCAAATTAAATTTTACATTAGTCATAGTCTGTGTTGTGTATTTAGCGATTTTTCTTCTCAACAGGAAATCTGGTGTTTATGATATTCCACATGCATGTACATGCATATTTGCATCCATCTGCCCACTTGTCTCAAAGGATGTTTGCCATATCAGTTCTGCACATACTGGGTAAATGGCCCTATATCTCGAGCCAGCCATCTTCAATCGAAAGCTAGGAGATTCAAGTATTGGTACATGTACTGTTAAAATGTTTGGAGGACTTGTTATACCGATATATGGGAATGCAGATGATACAATAGGGAAAATGATAGATTACTATCCTTGTGCTCTAGTGGGTACCCTTGTACTCCAGTGGGTGCCCTTGTACTCCAGTGGGTACCCTTGTACTCCAGTGGGTGCCCTTGTATTCCAGTGGGTGCCCTTGTACTCCAGTGGGTACCCTTGTACTCCAGTGGGTACCCTTGTGCTCATACCGGCAATTCCAAATCATGGATAAAAAGTCATGTCACCTTTCTATTCCGCATGAGTAAAAATTCAAAGAGTGAGACTATACCTGTTTTGGTAGCAAATAGTCATGCTCCAGCCGATTTCATCATGTTCAATAAATGAAGTTGATTCAAGGAAATGATCTGAAATGGCCATATTGTTGACAAGGCCCATTAAAAATGCACTTGCCGTAGGCCTGCATGCATGATGTGTTTGGTACAGATGCATTTACGTGTACATTGTATACAATGTATAATTTACCACAGTATCTCACAGAACTAGAATTTCACTCCCAAAACTTGGCATCATGTGTAGAAAGTGAGGAAAGGGGAAGTGTGTTCCTCACTTGGCCTGTTGCCTAGTACCCGGTTCGAGGGAGCTATCCGGTAGCCAGTTCACTGCCACAAGGCTTCAGCCAGAACGTAAATATTGGGCAGCACAACTTCAGCACTTTGATTTGGAAAGCAGTGCACTTACATGTACATGTACCGTACATGTAGGTTTAAATGTAAGGTGCAGGCCATTTTCTATCAGACTGGGAGACTAAAATAACATGTGGGACCTACATGTACATGTAGATGTTTTTCTGTTCAAACATGACCCCTAAGACATGTTTGACTTTTCCATTGCTGATGACATCAGTATGATCACACATACATGTTTCACACAAATAAATATTTTCATCTTAAGATACATGTAAATTACATTTTATGTATTGTACATTGCATATCATGTACTGGTACCGGTACGTACCGGTAGGTGCATGTGTATATTGTCTTTAAATATACATGATGTACACTTACAAGACGAGCCAAACATTGTACACGTATGGTTAAGGCGTTAAGTTTTTTGCCAAAAAAGAATTTTCTAATTACATTCAAATGTATGTGTACATGTATGTAGCGTGTAAATGAAGTACATGTACATGTTGGAGAAATTGGTACTGATCTCATATTTGTGCATGTCTGGATTATAGTAAAATTGCAGTTGCCCAGCACCAATAAAAATGTTGATTGGTTCTGTCCAACACCCATGGCTGTCATGTATAACATTCATAAACACGTACTGGCACATGTACGCTTACACATACATTGTACATGCACATGTTATTGCCATTAATTTATTTATGGGTACACATGGCGTATACTGTACATGTAAATACAGGTCTACATGTACATGTAGAGTGGATGTGTGTGTGTGCCTGTACATGTAACTACATGTACATACATGTAGTTCAAGATACACAGAACGTGACCGTACAGTGTACATGCACATGTACTTTGTACATTGTACATGTAGCTCAGTTCATGTACATGTACAGTAGTTGTGTACACACAATGCATGTTAAAGGGTCCGGGGCGATGTGAAATTAAAACACCACCAGCTTTTGGCCAAAATTATGCATGCAGGGGTGTGCTGCATTGACCTACTGGCAGGCACAGTCAATAGAACAAATGCGCCGTTAATTTTTCATGACGCCAAAGACGTCAGCTGGCCACTGGGAGATTTTCCTTACTGTGGATGTACAGGTATATGTACACGTACAAACACATCCCCGTGCATTTGTGCATAGATGTCCATGTTGGACTAAAGAAAACAATACACAGACCTCAGTTCTGCTGTTGACATGGTGTGTGTGTACCAGTACATGTGTGCAATTTTGGCCATGCCCAGTGATAGTGGTGAGAATGGACGATTTTATACTCACTTCATTCAGGTAATGAAATTGAGGAGTGTCAGTGTTCAATGCAGTTTCACTGCACTTTTTCCGCCATGGAGTGCCTGGCGTCTTGCGGACACCTTGCAGGCCATTTTGGACACTGCCGATCCATTTTTTGCAAATTACTGTACCATGCTAAAGGGTTACATGTACATGTGTACCTTTTTTCTTGTCATTATTCTGATGAGAGTACGTACAAACTATGCTGGGGGGGATTGGTGTCTGTGTGTAATGTACATGTACCCGTATGTACACCTTTAAAAGATCAAATGTGATAATGATGGACCTACGTTAAGCACAGAGGCACAGAGCATAAAGTGTCTTTTACAGTTCGTACGTTGTCAATTTGTGTACTTTCTAGGAAGGGAGATGCCCCCTCAAAACACACATCCGTGATGCGCACCTGGGTCCAATTTCATGGCACTGCTTACTGCAGAATTCTGGACTTTTGATCTCTATTCTGCACTAACCGCGCTAGCCGAAAAATTCTGCGCTAACCCTTTAAGCACAGAATCCTTAGTTACGGGATGTACGCATGCACGCAAGCCAAAATTCCTCACTAACCTGTGAAATACGTTTGCCAGAAGCACACAATTTTCTGCTATGGCAAGCGCCAATTTTTACTTGCAGTAAGCAGTGCCTTAAAACTTGGCCCTGTACACAGACACCTTGATTTTTTTAATCTAAGACAAATTTAATCATTTATTTTTCATGTGTCATCTAAAAGCCCAGTTTCATCCTATTCATTGTGTTGTCTTTGCACTGTTGACCTTTACTCATCTGTTCCACACTTGCATCATTTCCCTACTCCCAAGCCCCTCTCGTGCATCTTCCTCAGGGTCCAAAGAGAGCATTGATTTTAATCGGTTTACTTGCCCCGCATCCAACAAGGAAACAGGGAGTCGTAATCTGGCAAATTACGTTTCCGCTGGAACGCTGCGCAGAACTTCCACTCTGCTGATTGGGGGAGGGGGGGAAATATGAGGCATAGACACAGCATGGGTACTGATACACAGTTTGGTCGGGAGATCTTTGCACACGCGCACGTGATGGGTACCCTTGTGTCGAGATGTGCAAGCCGGCCAGTTTTTACCTCATCAGAGCCAGTGCACCGTGTGCGTACACACAGTAACATTGCAACACAGGCAAATTGCAAATGGACAAAAAGTCCATCTGTCCGCAAATTCTCAAAAGTCACTGCAAGTCTATCACAAGCCTTTGGTACCACAAGTTATCGGTGCCCGCAGTATCTATGTAGATCTAGTTCAGGAAAACGTAAATTTGCCTCTCGTGGGGTTAGTTTGTTCAACAATCTCCCTGCGACACTTAAACACCCCTTGCCTCTCCCTTCAGCAAGTTTCAAGCTCCAGTACAAAAACTTGATTTTTAAAGAATTAACGGTACATATGGACTACAAGGACATGTGAGCATGTGCATGTTTGTGTCTATGGGTATATGTACATGTATATTTGTGTAAGTGCACAAGTGTGTGTATACACTTGTATGTCATGTACGTATATACATGCACTCCCCCTCTAATGGGGATGTATCTCCTCGATGGCTGCCGATATTGCTTTTACTGCCAATGTACCGACCAATTAAGTAGTTTAATCTGTTTTAGTGTTTTATCAATTAAGTGTTATTTCAATGGTTATCCTTGCTGTTTTGTTGTTATTAATTGATTATCTAATATTTTTATTCTTTTATTGTTAATTGCTTGTGTTAGCTGGGCACCCTTGGAAAACTGTGATCCACTGAAAGGTTTTCCCAGGGTAAACAATAAATGAATAAATAAATAAATGAGTGAGTGAGTGAGTGAGCGAGCGAGCGGAGTCACAAACTGAAGTGTGACAAGTACTAGTACGTACATGTACTTTCTCTTGTCATTGTTATCCTGTGGTTCAGGGATGTACATGTACAACTTATGTACGTGTCCACTGTACACGTACCAGAAATCTTGCAAATGCTGGGCTGGCTTCATTTTTTTTCCTCCTCAAATTTTAGGTAACTTATTGACACTGTTGATGAGCATTAACTTGTTTTGAATACAGTATTGGTCTCAAATTTCACCTGAAATTTCTCCCAAATTTCAAATCTCAGTTACTTACTTCCTGTTTGTCTTTGGCTCTAATTTTTTTGTTTTTGCTCTCAGTACTCATGATATGATAATGATATGATAATTATTGTAAAGCACCAAACCCATGAAAGGTCGACGCTCAAGGCATTTCACAGAAATAAAAATAAAACTAAATAAAGATTTAAAGGCATCACGTATTATTGAATAGAAATTATTAATATCTGATCTATATGCTATAAAAAATTTTTTTAGAAAATGTATAATTCAATAGGTGTACATTAGTCAAATTATAGAAAAACAGTAGGTACATGTAAGATGTACTATTTTAAGTTGGATGGATATGAGATTGGACACACACTTAGGTCAGGTTCATAAAAGACTGACAAAATCAAAACGGACATTGAAACGCAAGACATGGACAGAGGGGCAGATGAAATACAAATCAACAGACACAAATGGCACAAATGCAAACAGCCTAACAGCCATGACACATGACCGACAGACAGACAAACGGACTGACTGTAAACAAAGAAATAGGCCAAATTGTTCCACGACATTGAATATCATCCAAAGGGTGCTGAGGGAGGTTAAGGGGTCAAGTGGAAGGAAGAGTTAAAGGGCCCACTAAATTGATTCCAATTAGTTTGGAGATAAACAGTTCAAACATGAAAATATCAAAAAAGTTATATTATACCAATTATCAAAAACAAGATTCATTCTGAAATTCTACAAATTGACATCTTTACTCGCGCACAGAAAAACTTGGAGGTGAGGCTTCCAGCAGTTTGATGAGTGAGTCAACAGTGCTCCTGGGAACAGATGATAATTGGCAGTTGGCTTTAACCAAACATGTCTGGTGTGTTTTTTTTTCCTTCGCTGTTGTCTTTCCAGAGGTGAAGGAGGAACTGGAGCAACTAATGGCCGACATCAAGAAGACGGCAAACAAAGTCAGGGGAAAGTTAAAGGGTGAGTGGCCTGGACGCTGTGGTACATGTATGCATGCAGAGTGCACCACATTGGGATTTACTCGGAGGGGGCAGAGTCACTGGACGAGGCTCCAGGGGACGGGGCAAGAACCATTTCTACCATAATATTGTTTTACCGGGACATTAACCGGTACCTGCTAGATGTCAGAAGTACATGTACTAGTAAGTACAGACATACTTATGACAGTTCTGAATGTTTGCCAGGCATAGTACTTATCGCTGGTCAATTCCAAGGTACATGCATTTTCGACCAAACTGGTGATTTTCATCCCCTCCCTCCGTCTTTTAAAAATTTGTTCATTCTTTTCTTTTTCAATGGGGAGGGGTCAATTGTCTCCCTTGTCTCCCTTCGCAGTGCCCATGGCACAATCTGACAGCTTCCAAGAAAACCGTAACTTCCTTATTAGTTCTGGGGATGTCTTAAACCACTCAACTGCCACATTTGTCTGGAGTTGACCAATCAGGTTGGATCTGATTTGGGCGAGGCACCTCCAGGGAGGGACGGAATGTGCTGTTGGTGTGAGGTACATTCAGCGGGTACTGAATGACAGGCCCAGCAATCTCAGAAGGCCTGAGTACATTTTGTTGATCAGTAATTTCTTGTTGAACATGTGAGGGCCGAGCAAATGCTGTTCGAATTCTTACATTAGAGAGCACCTCTAAGGAAAACATGTCTTCTATGATTCTGTCTGTATCGTAGTGGATAACCTGTGTACATGCCAAACAATGGCTACGTGCATTATTTGGCATGCACAGGATTTATCCACAATGAACACATGGCGAGGGTTCCTGTCGTTTTCTCTGTTTTCTTAGAATGATGCAATCTGCTGTACATTCAGAATTCGCATCTTGGCATGAACAGAAAAAAGCCTTTTTAGCTTGTTACAGTTGAGCTCTGAACACAAATGACACTGCGTTCAATTTGGATGCTTCCATATTTATTTAAACAGATAGAATCTTCAAAAACATGTTTTCCTTAGAGGTGCTCTTTAAATTTGATTTTAAATTATATCTAACAGGCCGTTTTGGAAGGCCTGTAAATCATGCTGTGTTCCACGTAATGGTGGACACAACAAGTTAACCTCTCTGTGGTGTGCATTCACCCACTGACCTGCTTCATGCGTGGGTTCCCTTTTCAGTTATGGAACAGAGTATCGAGCAGGAAGAAAACTCTAAGATGAACTCGGCTGATGTCAGGATAAGAAAGACCCAGGTACAAAATTGCCTTTTACTGGTAGTACTGGTAGTTTTAGTCCTCAGAGTTCTTTCAAAACCCACACTGACATTTTGGAAAGATTTTTTTTGGAGGGGGGGTTAGGAAGCCGCTTGGCAGAAATGTTGTAGGAGTTAGGGCTAAGTAGTAGCTTCTTCTCATTGGTCTTCATGCTTTGAGTGGCACAGAAATCCAAAAACTTGACCGAGGTCACAGGTTGGACAGGTCAGGGTTTGCTTTTACCCAGTGGGAGGATGACTTTCTCAGGATGCATGGACGTAGTTCTTTTCGGTTACCCGTTGGAATGATAACAAGGTTCTACCGCTTGTGTACTGAGTGGAAGATTAGGACAGCTAGTAACCCACATTGTTCTGCATGTCCGTCACTGAGACTTAGACCGTGTCTGAAACGGGCTTCCTGAGTTACAGCTAGGTCTATTGTCTGTGTGTCTCCTCGTATTTCCAATAGGGTGAATACCTGCACCTAGCTGTAGACAACATATTTGGATGCAGCCTTATTTCTTTCATAGAATGCTGTATATATGAGCAGTGGGCACGAGCAACTGTCTGTGACTATCTGAGTCTAGTTCCCTGACCCGATGATCTCAGACATCTCTTAATAAATTATAGTAATTACAATAATTATAGGTCGGGTAGCCTGCACTGACAAGAAAGGGAAAAAAAAACCTAACTCATGGAAGCCTTAAGCTGCCCAAGTGTGCATGGATTTTCTAATTATGCACAAGGGACAAGGTGAGACCTTCTTCGGAATAAACTGTTTGGGATAAACAGGAAAATTGTGAATTGATTTGACTGGTCATGTGACCTCTGTCTCACGCACAGATGAGTCCCCAGCGAGTTGGATAGTTTCATTATTTGTTTTCTTCCTTTATCCCATCCAGCACTCAACGCTCTCGCGGAAGTTTGTAGAAGTGATGACCGATTACAACAACACACAGACGGACTACCGAGAGAGATGTAAGGGGCGCATCCAACGACAGCTGGAGATCAGTAAGTATACGAGGGGGTTCTCCAAATGGCCGTGCCAGATGCGAGAGAGTATTTCGGAGAGTTGCCTGTCACTCTGACCTGAGGGTCAGTTGGCCAGTATCACGCATGGCCAGTCACCATCTCATGACAACCTACCGTGGCCAGTGGTCAGATATGCAAGTGTAATTAATGAAGTGCATTTTGTGCTCACAGGTTTGCCAGATTTATTATGCTCTCTTTTTTAAAGCCAAGGTTTTGTGTTCAAGCCCAGGCTCTCCTTTCTGCGGAATACTCATGCACAATACCAATAGAAAAAGAAGGGCAGAAAGGGTTGAATAGTTTGGGCATGCATGCTGGAATTACATTGAGCTGAGTTCACCTATATGCAAAATATGGTTGCGGCTGATAGTTGGCATCTTTGTTAAATTAACCAATTTTCTATATTGCTATTTTCAGTGGTCCCCACATTCTGCACTACCTGGTGTAACTTTTTTCCATTCCATTTTGTAATATTATCTGACATTTCAGAAATTTTCCTCTTCCCTATTCATAAATTCCTTGATTCCATTTCTTTTACACACCGTCAGAAAATCAAATTGTTTTCAACGATATCTACTTTGTCTCCACCATTTGCAATAATGGTGTCTTTATTTCCATACCTTAGCCATGCTTGAGTTTCCAAGTCTGATTCGCCCAATACACACCTTCAATTTTTTTCCCTATTTACAAAGTATTTACTTTTCTTTCCTTGCCTTGCTTTCAAATAAATAGCTAGTAAGTATTTCTTTGATCTTGCTTCTTCATCTTCTTTTTTGACCTTTTGCCATTCCCCTCCGAAGCAGCTCTATCTTGTGGTCATTTTTGATGTTTTAGAGAGAGAGAGAGATTCTCGTTCTTCTACTTTTGTGTGCAAGATGACACAAGCTCTTGACCTGACTTGTTCCCACATCAAACACAGTTCGGTTTGCAAGTTGTAGCAAACGTGGATCTTTTTAAACAGATCCAGTTTCCACAACATGGAGTTGCGCCAAAATTACCCATACAAATACCTGACACATGTATAAATACAACGCAGTTAGATGCATATGGACACATTTGTGGGTACATGTATGTGAAACGCACACACAACCTTGACCAAGGTTTTGTACTTTGTACACCTGTAGAGATTTGAACGCACGTATGATGAAGTGTTGGCGAGTCTTCACAAAGAGCAACAACTGTCTTGATGCAAATGCACAAAATGTTACAGTGGTCATTTTTTCACAAAATTGAGCAGTGTGGCAAGCCCTTGTGAAAATAATGGGTTTTTTGGGCACTTTGAACGACACTCTCTTAGTGCGAATTTTATAGAGGGTTTCCTTGACCATCCCTCTTCCTTTGCTACACGTAACCTGAAACCCCCTGCCCGAAATGCCTCCAAAATAAAGGTATTTTCCACAAAGGGTTTAACCTTTTGCGGACCAGCTTAGTCTACGCAAGGTTTGCACAGCTTGCATTACACAGACTTCTAAGCTTATCAACAAGTCCACGCTAGATATGCAAGGTTGGCACAGTTTGCATTATGCAGACTTCTAAGCTTATCAACAAGTCCACGCTAGATATGCAAGGTTGGCACAGTTTGCATTATGCAGACTTCTAAGCTTATCAACGAGTCCACGCTAGATATGCAAGGTTGGCACAGTTTGCATTATGCAGACTTCTAAGCTTATCAACGAGTCCACGCTAGATATACAAGGTTGGCACAGCTTGCATTACGCAGACTTCTAAGCATAGCAACGAGTCCACACTAGATATGCAAGGTTGGCACAGTTTGCATTATGCAGACTTCTAAGCTTATCAACGAGTCCACGCTAGATATGCAAGGTTGGCACAGTTTGCATTATGCAGACTTCTAAGCATATCAACGAGTCCACGCTAGATATACAAGGTTGGCGCAGTTTGCATTATGCAGACTTCTAAGCTTATCAACGAGTCCACACTAGATATGCAAGGTTGGCACAGTTTGCTTTATGCAGACCTCTAAGCTTATCAACGAGTCCACGCTAGATATGCAAGGTTGGCACAGTTTGCATTATGCAGACCTTTAAGCTTATCAACGAGTCCACACTAGATATACAAGATTGGCACAGTTTTTCTGCAAGCACTTAAAACAAAACAGTGTTTTGTTGTTTGAGGAACAAAATTTGTATTTAAATCAATCACGTGTCCAAACAAAAGAATCAGCATGTAGCCAACCATGTTTTACCTATACAAGTTGGAGCCAAACTTTGTGCCCCACTGTCAAGTTTTACTGTCATGTGTGCAAAATGAGCCAAACCTTTTCTGCAACTTGGTACATGTACATACACAGACAACAGTGAACAAAAGTTTGTACACATCATCTGTGCACAGTGGCAAAGTGAAGTATTGCAGTATGCATATAAACAAATCGGAGCACACTCTTTTGTCCTTGTACAACACTAACCAAATGTTTGGGGTTTTCACTGACAGGTGAAATCTTTGAAAAATGAGTTGGCTTGTTTGTATTAAATGATGTGCAAAACGTTAAGCTCACTATCCTTTGAATCATCAAGCTATCCAATATTGTTCCAATAATGTCATTGTCTAACAACATTCAATTTACCAAGCAAAGAACTAATTCAAACTACACATTTTTGGAAATAAAAAGCCTATTTCATAAACCCCATTTTATCCTGAACTCCCCCCCCCTTCTATCTTTCTGATATCCTTCCAGAATATGTGTGACCATTTTTTTCTTCATCTTTTGAATCTCCCTCGCATGTCTCCGCAAGATCATGTGACCCCGTTTATTTGCAGTTCCTTGCAGCCCAGATTGGCTTGTTCCAACCTCTGGACACGGTACACCATTGGTAAATGAAAATCACCTGGAATTTCTCGTTCGGTTTCACAATTCCTTGGATACTTTAGCACATTCGTACATGTACGTGCAGGGTTCCAGCTGAGCTCTACATGTAGCTAACCACACATTTGCTTTCAGACACCAACATGTTCCTCTTCTGTACAGTGCTCAGGAAAATGATTTTTCTCAGCAGTTTCTCAGGTTTTTAGACAAAGTTTTTGGAATATTATCCACTTGGCCATGGCAGTAGTACATGTATACTATTAGTAAGTGTGGATAGAAAACCCTTTTTTTTCCAAGTTTGAGCAGATTTGAAGTTTGGAAAGTGAATGTCAATGCCACAGAGTCATATTTTAAAGAAATTCCACTTGCAGATACCTGCATGTAAAGCTTCCAGTCTTGTTCCTAGGATCTTGCCACAAGATTTTGAATAATCCAAATTGAGGAGAAAGGAAATGAAAAATGATATTTCAGAATAATATTGATTTTTGTAAGTAAATATTTGTTAATGTTTTTCTGCACAGAAAGTTTATGAGATGGAATGTATCTCTAATAGTAAATGAATAAGTATTACTGAGGAGTGTAGCGAATAAAAGTGCCACATGTTTAAGTAATGACTTGAGTTATTAAGCACATTACAGTGCATGCATAGTTTTGGATTGTGGTACAGAAACATTGTGTTATGTAGACAGGCATGAATACTGTTGAAGAACCTTTAGATCGAAAGAATAAAAAGGAGGGGGGGAAGATATCCAAGCATAAGAAATATTTACTTGCTTTATAGAGAATTCTTACCAATGGTGTACATGTACTGTGGTGTCAATCCTCAATATTTATATCTTTCAAGTATTTTAGAGTTAGATTTTTAACTTTGTTATTGTTTTCCTTCTGGCATGTTTTTTATGGCAATTTTTGTAGTTCTAAATGTTTGTGCACAGGTCAAAGAAATCTAGCTTTTTTTGCAGGAACCATGCAATTTTTGTAGCTTGTATGGGCAGAGGCTACAGAGTTCTAGGGATCGTGGGATTGATGTACATGTACATTGTATCAGTGGAGTTCGTGTGTTCCATCCTTTGTGAAAATTTTGACCTCGGTCCTGCTGGCCGTACTAGTAGAGTCCCCATCAAAGCATTTCGAGGGGAGGGGGTTAACATGCATACTCACACAATTGTTTCCTTTTTTTAAAAAATTTTTTGCTGATGGGGGTGTTTGATTCCTAAACCCCAGATCCACAAATGCTAAGGAGTTTGGTTTGACCTCAAGTCTTAAAACACTCATTTTGAGTCCAGGCTTGAGCCTGTGAGTCACAAACCTCCATACGCACAACAGTGTAGATACACAATTACTGAGGCTTTTGCTTCGACCTGAAGTCTCAAAATATTCTGAGTCTGGTTTCAGGTCACACTCCCGAAACCCCTAGATCTGTGATCGACGGGATGTCCGGATTGAATAAACATATGTACTTTAGTAAGTTTAGTCTCAAGCCACAAGTGCGTATGGCCTGTATCCTTTTGAAGTCCAAGTCTGGTGCTCAGTTTTTGCAGCTGCAAACCGCTCACTTTCAGCACCCGCACGCAGTCAGCCACCTGCAAGACATGTCCAGAAATGTGGTAGCTCCACACCACTCGTGCTAGAACTACCCCTGCACGTTCTCAAACAAGTTTTATCACTATAAACCATGGCACTTTGTTTTTCTTTTTCTCTGCAGCTGGAAAGTCCACTACAGACGAAGAGCTGGAAGACATGTTGGAGAGCGGGAACCCTGCGATATTTACATCTGGTGTAAGCTGACCGCCCCTTCGCTCCCCCAAAATTCTATTTTCTATTTTTAGCCAATGATGCAATTGAACAGTCAAACTTCTCAAATAATGCTGCCTGAAAATCTGACGTGCTTTGAAAAAGTGTCAAAACTGACTGAAATTATTGAGTGAGTAAGAAGCTTCCAGAAATCAGGATCGGATATTGCTACTAAGTAAAAGTACCCTGTGTATGAAGCGTTTTAGTAACGCTGGATGCCTCCAGATCACGGCAAATTTCTTTCAGCCGGTCGTTCTGTCCGTTAATCTCTTCCCAGATCATCATGGACACGCAGCAGGCTAAACAGACGCTGCGCGATATTGAAGCCCGACACAACGACATCATCAAGTTGGAGAACAGCATCCGAGAGTTGCACGACATGTTCATGGACATGGCCATGTTGGTAGAAAGTCAGGTAAACACTCTTGGCGCTTTGTCGCTTTTTGTCTGTGTAAGGTAACTCTACTAGCCAGTGATGTACGTGTGCGACTCGGTTAGTCAAGGTGAGCACAGGGTAGGACTGTCTTGTGCTTCAGTCTCAGGATTCCAAAATGCCCCAAACTCGGGGTTCAAATCGAGCTGGTGGCATTGCTTTGCCTGTGTCCATTGGTAAGATTTCAAGGATCCAGAACACAACTGTAAGGGGCATAGGACCCACATATGGTCGCGAACAGTAACAGAAATCGGTTGTGGAAAATCGTATGTTGCACCAAGTTGCACAGTCATACACAATTACACCTGGAAACCCATGTTAAAGACTCTCTACAGTAACAATGGCATCCCATAGGAAGAATTGAAGACATAACAAGAAAGTGCTCGACCATACCTGTCAGACTGTGACATCATACCTAACGACACCGCTGATTGGCCAGAATGAAGATCTTCATGCAGTATCTTTTTCAACTCGCTCAGGCCTCTGAAAGTAGTGGTTACAGTTTATCTTCCCTGGGCTTGAACAAACCCAGACAAAACCACCGACTTTGATATGTTATCATTGCGCGGAAGTCTGTTACCTCCAGTCTGTGTAAATGAGCTTTTGGAATTCTTTTGCATGCATTTCAGACATTCTGGGGTTTTTTGAAAACATGTTAAGCAGTTGGCTGCTTTGGAGTTTGGAATTTGGCTCAAGTACAGCTTCAGTGAAGGGAAAAATTATGCTTCAGGTTTAAGTTCTAAATTGTCTGGTTTCCTTAGGGAGAAATGATTGACAGGATTGAGTACAACGTAGAGCAATCAGTGGACTACGTAGAAACAGCCAAGATGGACACCAAGAAAGCTGTCAAGTATCAAAGCAAAGCTAGGCGGGTAAGCAATCAGACTACTCTCATTTTTACTAATAGTCATTCATCACAGTGTAAGTACTTTGGGTGCCAGACCGCCGTGGGTAGGTATCGCATTTTGCATTGGATGAGTGTAAAATACATGGTAGCCAAATTTTGGAGAACTGGTAACCTTGCAACGATGTTGAATTGGTAAGCATTTTTCTCAGTAAAAAAGTTGGTGTGAATGTGTGTTGGGATGTGGCTTCTGTAAGCTCAGTTTCGCTAAGCGAGTAAATGTCTTCAGTAGTGTCGCCAAATGACTACCCCTTTGTTTCAATACCAATTCCACTCACATAGAATTGCGAATTTCAAATAGAAAAAATGACTTCACAATCTTGGAGTAAAAAGTTTCACCCAGTGCAGTGTGGAATTTACCAAAGGATACTTTATACACGTTACCAAACGCATCACATAACACTGTCATATCCTTTTCTGCTTATCCCGCCCATGCCACGGCATAATAGTGCTGTGATTTTGTAACCGTGTCTCCTAGATACAAGACATACTCATCAACAGTGAACATACAATTTCTTTTATTAGACTGCTATTTTTGCTTTAATATCTGTGTCGATGTTTTGCTGTAATAAGCACTGTGGTATCAGCATTGTGGATCGAAAAAGTGATTTTATTTTGTACATGTAGATTTCTTTTGATTTTGTCTGGTGAATCTGTAATATTTACATTGTGTGTGTTGGTAGTGACCTCTTGTGCACATTTGTGTTGAAAACAAAATACCAACATCTGCCTTTCAGAGTAATTGCAGATTTTTGCAATTACATGTATACAGACAGTGTGTCCTTTTTCAACTAAAAAGACAGACAGTTTAGGTTGAGTTCTGATTCTAATGACGAAAAATCTGAGGCTTTTTTGTGCATTGTGAAAAACTAATCCCGATATCCTGCCAACAAAATTAGAATCCTCAACCCTAAAATACCCTAAAATCATGCCCTTCCTGTGCAAAGTGTGCATACAACACGGCACTTCAAATCGGAGTAATATGTACGAAAGTTGTAAAAGCGCACTTTTGGAGTACTAACCTTGAGCGGGTACTTCATGTTTGACCTTTTGCGAGCGTAATGTCACCCCAGTAATGGCTTCTACATGAACATGCAGTAGTAGTTGACAGATTAGCACACATCTATGCAATCTTAGACTTTCCCCAGTCTTCCCCCAAAACACATTAGTCCTCGCTTCCTTCTATCTCTGTTTTAATAGTTGTACATAACTGTAGTAAACTGATACTTTATTTCATACATGTAGTTGAGTTTGGTTTGACTATGCAAGTCAAATTAGGAAATGCATTCATGCATATTGACATTTGACAACAAACAAAGTTTATTTTGGGGGTCATGTACATGTGTAAGATAACAGTGCAATACAGAGTTTACTGACAGGGATAGGGACATTGACATTGTGGAAAGGACCTGAAGGTCATCTGAAATGGGCGTGGCTGTTGTCTCTTTGATGATGCGTCAATGAGACGCTAACCCGAAGGAAGGGCTTCCTGTACTTGCATCCGACATTATCAACTAGGAATATCATGCATCTTCCATCTTGGAATCCAAGAAGATTGGCCCCGAGTTCAGCTGCGGACGATTGAGAATTCTGCCCTGGGTATGAGGTTGAACCAAACATGGTGTGATTAGCTCATGCTGCAATGGAAGGGCACTCGTCTTTGTTACTGGTCATATAGCTACTGTATTTGCATAGTGTTTTTTTTCACCAGTGAGACCTTGATTTCAGGGTTTTTAATCCAAGAAGTTTAGTTGTATTTCTAGGCAGTTCTCTTAAATCTCAGCTACTCAGTTGACAATGACCAAAATACACAATCGTCACACGAAAGACACTAATTTCCATGCCAGACACACAGGAAACAGTTGTCTGGGTGTCACATCATTGATGTCTTTTTCTGTTTTTGCATGCCATTTTTGCATCATACATGTACATGTACTGCTGTTTGGTGTTTCATTTTACTGTTTTGATTTTGCTTGTCTGTGGCTTGTCTGTGAGTGCAATAGTCTCATAAGCACAGGAAAACTCTCCACAATGTAAACTTCTTTTCTTGCCTGCTAATCATTAGTTGAACCACACAGTGTCGTATTTGTTGTGCATGGAAACATGCACCCTACCTGTGCCACTTGCTGGTGCAGCCAACGAAATGAAAACTTTTGCAATGTCTTTAACCTAGCCCACAAATCTCAACTGGAATAATCCAGGGGAAAAAAACACATTTCAAGCTTTCCAGTGACAGTGAAAGAATGCAGAATGAAGGTTTCCAGTAAATGGGAAACGCTGTTCTCATGATATAGACATTTGTGTGTGAATTTGGTATTATATGATGATGTATTTTTTTGTGGAGAGGTTTTCTGTGTGGAGAGTGGTGAAGTGGTCACAATGTACCTGTGCGCTGTTTCCGTATTCATACATATGCTGTGATCAACTGACCCACTGTACTGATTATGCATTTGATGCTTATTCGTGGACATCTTTATATTAACATATTTATTAACAATGATTCTTTTCCATTTTAAAGGAGGTTCCAGAAACCCCTACTCCCCGCAGAATTTTTCCTTTCAAATATTTCCCGACTGCTTCAATGCGTATTTTGCACTGTGCTGGAAACAAACAGTTCAGCAGCATATTTAACAATAAAAGAAATCATTCATTGACTCATTCTAATCAAAAACTAACTGTATTCTCTGTGAAATGTTTTTAAAAATGGGAAGGAAAAGCTCTTCATATCCACGAATAGCAATCCTTGATTTCGTTAATTATTGCTAATCATTCCATGATCATTTCCACAGCACCATGGTAATTTGTCATTGCTTTATGTGCTTGCTTGACTTTCTTCCTGTCCATTTTCCTAAGTTTAAAGGTTGGTTCATTCTCTGTGAGAAAAGGCCAAAAAATTTGTGACAGTGTGACAAGTATTTGTACGGCGAGTTTGCAAAAGTGGAAGACAGTTGAACCTTGTGGCATAATTTTTTGCCGCAATTTCTTCCTGATAAAGTTTAATAGCAGTAGCTCACATTGAGTATGAACCAGCTTTTCTTAAGGGAAAAAATTGGCATTTGGTTAAAGATGATAGCAATTCTTGACCCATCTCCTCACTGGCCACTTTGCCTCTCTCCTCCTGGGCACTGACATGTATTCATTGCGTCATCAGAGAGAGCAATATAGGGCTTTAAAACTAGGGCCCAATTTCATGGCACTGCTATGAGCAAATGATTTTGTGCTAACAGAGAGTAAGCAGGGCAGAAGGCACTCTTACCGCAGAGGAAACAATTTGCTAGGATTCGCTTTGCTCTTTGCTATGAATCTCTGAGCGCCCATGTGTAAGGATGACCATGCCAAGCACCGCCACAGAATACTTTTCACGGTTAGCAAAATTTTATGCTATAGCAAGCACGACTTTTCTGCTGGCTGTTAAGCGATGCCATGAAATTGGGCCCTGCTTGTGAAGGGAAGGTTGAGGGTCCCGTTAGTAGTGTTAGCTGCACAGACGAAGCGACTCGTTTTGAGTGACCTGCATTGCTGGCCGTAGAGAGCAAAAGGGTCCATTCATTAATACCAGCAGTTCTCCAGAAGCGTTAATTACGATTATTGATTGCCGATGATTCTGTTTGGAGATGCAGGCCAGAGAGTGTATTGATGCTGGTAATGACAATATAGGAGGGCTTCCATCCGCTTTCATTTAATTCGACATTTGTAATCCAATTGCACTAAGTGGATCTGCCAATCCCAGTTTCAAGTTGCAAGCTCTTGAAGACAAAGTGCGTTTTGATTCAATCACTTGAAGAGTTGCCATGGTGTTCAGCACCATCGTGTGCTTATTTGGCAGGCTGATAGATTAGAAGCAATTCATAATACCAAGCGCCACCAAGAGGTTGCCACAGAGAGGCCAGGTTTCAAGTTTAGCATCGACTGAAACATGGCCGCCTTGCCGCTCATTGCATTTGAGCATATGCCAGAAGACACTTGGGGAAATATTTGATAGGTTGGGCCATTCCATGCAATGGAAAGAAGAAATCGTTAATACAAACTGCCACTCAAACTAAACTTACAAGTCTTCTCCCCTGACGAATAAACAGTGGAAACAATTCAAGTTCCCCACGCATAGAATTTGGCCATTTCCCAAAAGGAACTGTGAACAATGGCCCTCCCCTCTTAACCTCACTGTATTGTGAATCACCTGTATTGTAATGCTTTTTTTGCTTATGAACACCCTGCCAAACGGTGACCTCAAAGGGCTGTGGACAGAAATTCCATCATTAATTCTTGATATTGAAATTCTGCCATGATTGAGTCGGCCTTCAATACACTCGTGGCTTGCATTCACCAAAACACTGCTTTTGCCTGCATTTTCACATCTCATTCAAACCAGGGTGGCTCTAACGGGTGTTTTTCTTTTCTTTTCTTTTTTTTTTCCATCTTCTCTCACACCCATTGCTCCGCCTCCTTGTGTGTGCAAACTTCTTCTCGGCATTTTGGTTTGACATTTTGGCTTTTATTTTGGTTAACTTCACCTCCATTTTGTGTTGTGATGATTTGCCGTGACATTGCTGCTGTTACAATCCTTGCTGCACCGCTATTCTGCGTAAAATGTCCGCCATACCTTGCCACGCCCTCTTCAACCGCTTGTTGGCACGCCACTCCGTTTTTTGTTTTGAACAACTGTTTCTGTCTGTTCCCCAATGCCCACTCCCTGCCCTCCCTGAAACATTCCCACCCTCTGCCACACCCCATTCCTTGCCATATCCAATACATCGCCAACCCCACCCGTGCTTCACCACCCCTTTTACTCTTCCATACCTTGCCTCCATTGTACCTCATGCTCCTGTCCTCGCCCACCCTTCTTCCCTGTTGGACCATACCCTGCCCCACCAAAATGTCACTCCCAACCTGCTCCTGTGCTCCATTCTCCCTTGCTCTTGTGCTTGCTGCCTCCTCCCTGGTCTGCCTGAATGAAAACCCTACAGAAAAAGATCTGTATCATGGTGTGCTGTGGGGTCCTGCTGACGATCATAGTCATTGTCATTATCTCGTCGGTTGCTCCGTCGTGATACTGCTTCCCACCACATGAGGGCGCACTTCTCCATCTGACCACCTCCTCTCTTTCCATCTTGTGGGACCAAGTGGCACCTGCACCATTTCCGAATCAGCTGGACACTGTACCTGTTACTGTGCGGGTCGGTATGGCATGGGGGGGGGACTAGACCATCATTCCATTCCTTCCCCAGTGGGGGTGGTTGCCGTAACGTCTGTAGAAAAGTTTGTGGAAAATGGTGGCACTGGTTGAGATTTTGAAGGTACAATGTAAAACATGAAGCAAAGACAAAGAAAACAGGAAAACTTAAGCTAGCAAAATTTGAGGTCAGGAATATTTAACAAGCAAAATGGGAAAGAAAGTAACTATCACATGACTACTTGTAGCTATTCTGTAAAATGAGACTCTCTTTATGAAACTTACCGTAATATCAGTTTCCACTTGACTTTCTAAATACATGTAGACTAGTATATGATACCATTAGGAAATGTGAAGACCAAAGGGAAGGGTTGGTGGGGCTGTTTTGCTTTTTTGGGGGGAAGGAAAGGGGGGGTTGAATATGTTCATGTGGATTAGAATGTAAGGATCTGTTTCGCTCCACTGTGTCCACTGCACGGACGTTTGCAGGATGCCTCCATGGTCTTGAATTTTTGGCAGGATCGTCATTCTAGAAGTAGGACTTTGCTGGGAAAACTGTGACCCACAACCAACTGTATCATCAACTCCTGAGTTGGCTAAACTGTGTAAGGTCATCCAGATTTGGATTCTGAAGCCCCGCCTGGCGTGTCAATGTAGCGAACTGTCCGGTACCTTTTCTGTGGGTACAGACTGGTGACTCTTTCTCAAGTATAAATACGTCTGGATGTGCATATACATGTATATTGCCAAGTTTGTGGGAGTCAAACCGACATGCCCTACAAAATGAGGCAGAGGTATCAAAGGAAACATAAAAGGCTGCTTGTAATTCAGAGAAATAAAGTCGTAAAACTATTTAGAATTACAAAGTAGAATATTCTACAGATGCTTAAATTGTATTTATGAAGAAATAGTTCTACATACATGTATATTCATCGGATATCCTTCTAAGCGTGTGTGAGGTTACTGATTTGTCACTTTTTTTTCCTTGTCGATTCTTTCATCCATCTCAGAAGAGATCCTGCTCCAGTTTTTTGCTTAAGTACTGGATGCGCTGTGAGATTATTTTTAGGTTTTTTATCGTGGAGTTGCTTTGGACATTTTTACCTAAATATATATATATCTGCATAATTTTCAGTGTTTGATTCTCAGATATATGAGAGAATCATTTATGATTTATCAGTTGGCCTGAGTTTTGTAAGGATGTGTCATACACGCATGTAGAAAATAGTTTTCAGTGATTGAAATATGAGTGAATTATAAAAAAAACGAACATTTTGAGGTGAAAAGTTGTAGAATTCACAAACACTACGTGTTTGTTACTGTGTAACCTACATTTACACATGGAAAGTGTATATTCCATCTTTGTAATCAAAAGTGAAAATACAGTGTAAATTTTACTCAGTAGCTGATTTGTATTTCCACGTAGAGAAACCCCAGGTTTGTTATCATTTATGCAAGTGGGGAAGTTTTTGTCTCCCCTCAAAGTGAGCATCAGTGTCGCGTTTAAATGAAGAATTTGATTGTTTGGGATTTCTTATTAGAAAAGTTTTGTTCTGGCGTGAAGATGTTGAGATGTGTGTATCGATGCTGCCCCCCGTGTTTACCCCATCGCCTCATTGATATGGAACAAAGTACTTGTAGGTTGGGCCTTCTTTTTATGAATGGAAAAAATTTGTATTTGGCCTCATAAGAATTACTAGGCTGATCTTTGTTTCTCTGGTCACAAAACTTTTGATCGCTAATCAAATCGATGACGAATCAAATCATCAACAGCCAGATGCGCAGTGGGTGTTGCGATCTCGTCACTGCAAGACAGTCACAATTCATCTGATGCCAAATCATGTGACCAGTTCACATGAACCATGGTGAAGGCCTCCTTTTGTTGTCGTTCGTTCCCAAAACACCTGACTTCACTTGTGGCATGACTAGCTAGACATGTACCTGTAGGCAAACTGGGCGTGATGTGTGATTACTCTTTGTGATGGACTAGAGTACATCTGTCCACTGGCCCTCTGTTGAACTAGCTGATGTCCATTGAGAACATTCTCGAGTGCCTCATGACAGTGGAACCCAGTGTCATGGCTATGCTAACCACAGAAATTGGGCTTTTTATGGTCACATCATTCTTGCAAAGAAATCCCCGAAAGCGCCGAATCTGCAAATCTCATACTCCTCACTGACTCTTGAGATGCACCCACCATCGGCAAGGACTTGTCTGCTGCAGTAAGGCACATCTTCTTTGCTTCTAGATTTAGTACAACCAATGGAAATGTCCTAAAGTGTCAGGTACCAGCAAGGACACAAAGCTGCCAAAACCCTGTCAGTTTGTACAACCGAAACACATTTAGAAGTGTGCCTTCAGAGTGCATACACGCAGAGTACATGTTATTGCTGTTCCTCATGCATATTCACAGTTGAGAGCTGAATCCTTATTTGTCTTGTTTGTCCATTTACCATCACCTGCCAACTGCCATTCTCGCTATTTTCGTGCAGGTTTAAAAAAACAGCACACGAACGCATGTTTTTTTGTGGATGTTGCCTACAGTGATAGTTTACATGTAGCACATCTGCATACACGTTTCATAGCAATCTTTGACCAATCACTTTGGGCTAGTACACACAACTGAGCATGGGCCTTTTCCATCTTACATTTTTCCTTCTGGGATGGATAATCAATGTTGGCTCCCTTAGGTGCGGGAAGTTAACCAACTGGTTCCAAAGGGCAAAGTTCACTGTTAGCGTGGAGCGTGATTTGACAATCTGCATGATTACCTGATCGTGCTGTGTGATTGGCAGATCCTGTTGTAAATCTCCAACTTTACTTTCCTTAAAAAACAAAAGAAAACAAAACAATCTTCCACATCCGCAAATTAGAAAAGGCTGATGGCTGCTCACAGAATTTTTGACAAAGCATGGAATAAAATCTGCTGATCTCGCAGAGCTTGATCGTTGACACAGATCAACCCATCACGTCAGCATGAGTATTGCTCACCGAACCCTATTCGACCTCAAGGCTACACGTAGGAGTAAGTTTGATCCAAAAAACATCTCAACCAAACTGTGACACACATTCCTCAAGCACACGTTGCTGCATCGTGGGAGAGCTATTTGCATATGGGTAATTCCAGAAATTAGGGTTACAAAAGTGGGACATTTTTGTGTCCCTGTTACATATGACCTTTGTTATTTGACAGGGAAATATCACCAGCATTGATTTCTAACTATTAGTATTTGGTAGCTTGGTAGGTAAATTTCCATGAATTCATCACTCTTGGAAATTAGAAAGTCTGTTCTGAACTGAAAAAATCCTATGTTACATGTAGATGTGACAGGGGCACAGGAAAAAAAACGGACCCCTAATATCTGGAATTACCCATATCTTGTAAGTCGTACACTGTGAAATTGGAGTCAGGACTGAGCCAGTTTTTTTACTCCCATCAGCACATGCTTAATATGAGACTATTCAGGAACAGCTGCATGCGGGCGAGTCTGTCCTCTCAGCACAGCCCCATGCTGACTCATGTGAGCGCTTTATTCCCGATAGACCTTAGCTTTGTGAAATACCGAAGTGGCCCATATCATACAGAAGAGGATGGGGTAATCTTCCCATGCCACTGTGTAAACTGATAAATACGCACACCTGTTTAAAGTGAACGGTACAAAGCCGTCACAGTGTCAGAAATCTTTGGGTACCGAGTACTCTAAAACCATTCCGGATAACATTTTGTGAGAAAATACAATGTCTTAGTTTGGGAAAAAAAGGGCATGTTTAGTTCCATCAGATACGAGCGTGCAATATAAAGCCAACGACAGTTGCTGGGGGTGGGTCAAGGACACGCCTTCCTCAAAATCTGCCCTCAGATTATGCATGGCTGTAGTGAAAAAACTTGCTGGCAGATGTTTCATGAAAGTTAAAGCAGGGAAAAGACCCAAAAAAAAGGACAGAAGACTGGTATCAGTCCAATCCTAATTTGCCATTACTTTTTGTGTGTGTGCTAGAGGCACGTTTTATTCTTAATATGGTTGCATGAAGAGCGATTGAAGATTAAAAAGAATTTGTACATATTATAAGCATTTATTGTCAATACAACTTACAGTATGTAATCATTGATATTTATATATATATATTCAACCTTTTTACATGTAAGGTGTCAGTGCCGTTTACGTTTTGGAAGTTTTAGCAGTAGTTGAACCTGGTACAGCGTAAGCTCGATTGAGATAGGGGTTCAGAGTTTTTGTAAAAACCTGTCATTTTTAAAGAACAAAGTTCCAGCAGTTGTTTCCATTTTTTGTCTTACAGTGTAGTGAGTGCATGAAATTACAAAGTTTCCTTTTTCTTTTTAGTTTGTTACCAAAGAGACACACTCTCCTGCGGGAATGTTTTGCGAAAGTTTCTGGAATTCTTCAGTCTTGTTTGGAAACAGTCAAGTCATTTTAGCCAATAGAGGGGGCTGTTTGATTCTGTGATTCTCTCTCTTAATCCCCTCCCCCAATAAAAAGAGGGAAGAATTTATTTTATCAGGAAAATCAAATAAAGGTTTAATGATAAACTCTAAAACTCTGGTCTTCTACATGAAATCAGAGTTTTAGAATTGAAAACCGAAGCTGAGCCAAACTGACCTTTCTTTTATTTGTTGTTCACATCGCTGTAAAAAATACATTCCACATTTATCCTATTTGGCATCCATTTATTCCCATCTGTGGTCGCGAACCATTATAAAAATACTGTTTTTCTTTTGTCAAAATATAAATACATACATGTTTTATCAGTGTTCAAATGTTGTATACTGTTTGTATATTGGAGTATTCATGTACTTCACTGTAGCCTAGCAGGAGAAAAAAAGAAATAGACGAAGTCGTTAACGATGTCTTATTTAAATCTTCTTGTACATGTAGAGAGTAGTCTGAAGCTATCAGCAAATTTGCCCTGCTTGTTCCCAAGGCATTGTAGAATATTCAGTGGAACCATATTTCTCTGAAATAAAATATTAAGTACTCTACCCAGATGCTGTCGGCTATATTATTTGATCTGATTTCGGCAGACAAAATATTTTAGTTTCTTTTGCCTCTTGTTAGTTAAGGTCTGTGCATCACTTTGTGATGTATTGCTTAGATTTCCATTGCATTAAGCTAAGTTAATCACAAAGTTTTCTATATACGTGTATGTTGTCCTCAATATGTTTTCTACTGTCAACACAGCAATGGGTACCATGCCATTACTGTGGCTTCGGTCAGAGTGGCGAAGCTACATCCAAACGTTTCGGCTGTGGCTGAAGGCAGCACATATGCCTGCGGGAAGGGACTTCAGCTGTGAATTAGTGGCTCCCCATAGGTGCATGTACTTTACCTAGCTGCCGCCAGTTCCTTCCGAGGCAGCCAGCATCCTCCGACTCGGATTGTCCTGAAATCTCTACCATCATTTTGATTTCTCTCACATTGCAGACTTCCGTTTACATGTCAGCAGGGTTCTCCCCAGGAATTTTCAGAGGTGTGGGGAATTTTTGTGTTTGCACAATGACAAATTTGCGAAGCGGTGGCATAGGGTTGAACTTCAGATGCTTTCGGGTGCATTCTAGAGCATTTCCTGAGCATTTCGCTCGTAATTGCACATTACAGATTTAAAAATAACTAAGTTCTTTATTTTCACTATGTTTTACAAATATGTTCACATTGATTTTGAATTGACCAATCTCGTGATAGGCAGGTGTTGCAAAGTTCTATTTTTCAAATTTCTTCTGACAGTGTTATTGCCTCCTCAAAAGTGATCTGTCTTTTAAGTCATTTTCCTTTGCTCTAGTATTTAAAGCAAAACAAAATTAATGTTAACGTAGAATATTCAGCAATTTTCAATTTCCTTAGTGCACTGACATACATTACACTGCTAGGGCCTACATGTACATCTAGCATTGCTGATGCATGAGCATCAAGTGTTTTGTTTCAATTTCTTTGTAAGTTTAACAGAATTTATAAACATATTCGTAGATTTTATTAAATTAACTACCAGTACTGTTCCAGTCAATCCCAATTATGAATGAACGTTGGGAATTATTGGAAAATTTTGAGCACAAAGGGAAACTTCTGCTCAACCATGCTTAAACTTACAGTTAGATGTATGAGGTCCTCCCACTAAAAATAAAGAAATGAATAAAAGCTTATTGCTCTAAACATTATTTCAATACCCATGATTTCTCAAACTTTTGAAATGTCAGAAAAACAAAGTATGGATGTCAGATATGTCAAGCCTAGATGCAGGGCATCAAAATTTATTGTGAAGTCTGAAGTTTCCAATTAAACATGTACATGCATGTCATGTACATGTCTAGCCGCACAGTTGCCAAAATCTCTCAAAATTTGTTTGAATGTACCTTTTTAAATTGAAATCAAGAGGAGAAAGTCAGAAAGGTTGTCAAAGAGTGTTACATGTTTAATAATCATGTTATTTCTTTTGGAAAAGCGGTTAGTACTATGAACACATGACAACCAGGGAGAAAATCACAAAAGGCAGTCCGTATCTGCCCGTGTGCAGCCTGCGGCACATGCTAAGCTACCACGCACAGCTCACTATGTTGACTGGACGCCACGCAAGAAGGGCCTGCCGCCCTTTTTGAAAAGAAATCGATTAGTTTCATCATACACGTAATTTGTTTGGCTTGTTTGTGTTTGCGATAATGTGTCTTTGCAATTGATATTGTACCCTTCTTTTGCCCCTTCCCCCAACTTTCCATTTCTATTTTGCTGCTGCAGAAAATGATTGTCATCGGCATTTGCATTGCTGTCCTGGTTGGAATCCTCATCATTATCTTAGTTACCACTCTAACTTGATCGAGGCGACAAAGTAAACTTCTGATAGCACGCATTAGCCATTTTTTGCCTTTTTTTTATTCATCCTCTCATTTTTCTCAATCAGAAATTAGTCCTCCCACTCAGGCTCATTGCATGGTTTCATTTTTTTCCAGTCACTGTCTTTAAATAGCGATTTCTCAACAATTAAGAATTCTGCAGCCTCACCATTTACGTGTGAGGTCTTCTGGGCCTTGAAATGAGATGCCTAAGTCACAAACAAGCAGCACACGTCAAATTAATCTCTTGTCCCTTCATTTGCTCCAAGTGTGAATTATGCCATGATATTTGCGTCATTTCCCACAAAAACATGTTTATGTTGGCAAAAGTTTACCCTCTTAAAGGGAAAATATTTGGTCCTGTTGCAGCAACAAGCATATTTTAGTCAACAGACCATTGACAAACATTGTACATGTGCTTGAGTTTTGTTTGGGCATTAACTGTTTCAGAGATAGATGTGTCTATTGTATTTTTCCACACCAACTTTGCACCAAATGCTGTACCTACTATACAAGTAATACTACGAAATATTGTCAAGAACTTTTCTTTTGTGTAATCAACTTGCTTTACTGTAACTTTGATTTGGTGTCATCGGTGATAAAACCCCCCTTTTTTGAACATGTGTTTGGTAAATCTGTTAAAACAAGGTCACAAGTTATAATTTCTCATAATAGATTGGTTTTTTTATATAATGTGTCAGTTCAGTCACAAATGTCAAAAAGTTTCCACAGCCAATGAAGATAACTGAAATGCTTGTTATCGCAAACATTACAGACAAGTGTTCTGTGTCAGATGTGAATGCATGTTGGCCTACATGTAATGATAAATGATTTGATTTACCTCTAAAGTTGCAAGTCACCAACAACTGAAATGTTGAAAATTTTAGTCATCCATATTGAAATATTCCTGTAAAAGTACATGTATTATCTTTTTATGTACAGGAGCATTTGAACCTCGTAACACCCAAACATGTTTAGATTACACCTTTCATCTGTCGGGAAACATCACACGTTCATAGCAATTTTTTTTAATTTCTCAAAGCTGGAATTTGGCAGAGGGATTTTTCAGTTTGTCACATTGCATGCCACCCTTCTCAGCCAGCAGGTGTCCTGCTCTTTTTAATTTGATTTTTAATTCCCTCCAGATTTTTTTTCCCGGTAATCTATCACTCATTTTATTCTCAATGATCTTGTTTTCATTTGATTTTGTTCGTGTTAGGAGGAGGGGTTCACAATGCAGTACATCTTCAAAATGAATGGACTTCCTGCACATGTTGTCCCGTAACTTTGTTATCATCTGTCTATTGTTTTATGTTATCAGGAACACGATTTCTGAGGGTTTGTCTTTAATTTCTTGATTTTTTACTCCAATTCTGGAGTTTTAAAGTTGAAAACACTTGTGTGTTTGCTACTTTCTGGCACACTTCTCCAAAAAAGAAAAAAAAATGAAAGATTCACATTGTTGCAGCCATTTGGAAAAAAGCAAACCTTAGGATGTGCCTTGATAGATTTTAAAAGCAGTGAAATGTCCTCATATTCAATTGTCATCATTGTACCATGCCCTCTGCTGTATGCTTTGAGGATTTCTCATCCTTTCCCAATCTCATCCCTATTCACATGCTATACCATAAAAATATATACAGCTGACGCAGTTGGGAGCCCTTTGCATAAAAATCCATCACCGTACACTGACAGCATGGAGGAATGTGTTCTTATTCCTCCATGCTGACAGAACCCCAACTTGAAGGGCATTTAGGCATGCGCCCCCTTCCCTGCCCCGACAAAAAAAGCTGTCAATTCTTCAGTTTTCACCTCATACAAAAGGAGCACTTTTGGCAAATTTCTGCTAATGGAAGTAGACTTGTTTCAATGGTGCATTACATTTATGTGGGAATTAGCATATGCACTGAAGTGATATCTGTTTCTATATTTCCGATTCTCAGCACTGGTTTGGTGGCAGTGGTGGTTGTTTGAATCCAAAATGGACAGAAATTATTCATGAACTGCTCCATTCAAATGTTGAATTAATCCTCTACCGTGAAGTAGATGGTATTTAGAGATTACGAGAGAAACGATTTGCAAAGATTAAATTATTTGTGAAGACAATCAATTCTGCAAAATTGTTGGCTCACCTTCAAGGGCTTAAATGCATTCATATTTTTATCTATTGATATTTTTGTCACCAAGTTGCAGGTAAAACCCCTTGATCAGTTAGTTTTCAGTTCTCGGTTCATTTCAGGCAACGTGTGATTTGTATATTCTACCCAATGTTCTTTGTACATTGTACGTGATATAATGAATCACACGAAAAATGAGACATTTTTTAAGTGGGAAATATTTTATAGACATTTATGAAAATAATGATGATTCAGTTGCAGTTATGCCATGTTGCAGGCCATTTCACTCCATTTGGGAACACTCATTCAAATGTTCCTTTCAGCACAGTTTATGTCATCATATAGATTGAAATGGGCCATTCACAATAGTGCGCCTCCAAGAGTTTGCAACACGTTGACCAATCACAGTGTGCAAAATCTGTCGACCCTGTCCAAATGCGTATCAGGTGGACAGATTTCAAGCACTGTGATTGGTCAACACATTGCAAACTCTTGGAGGCACACTTTTGTGAATTAACCGTATTGAAATTTTTCATCTGATTTATTCCCCCCCCCATTATCACCCTCTTTTTCCGTTTACCCCCTCCCCCACCATTCACAACCTTGATGTCACGCACATTGTTCTAATTGTTTTAAATATCTCTCTTTGCTTTTTTTTGTCTTTCCCGTCTACAGAAAAAGATATACATTCTCATATGCTGTGGCATTCTAATAGCTGTGGTAGTAATTCTTGTAGCTTCGATAGTCCCAAATGTATAAACTTGGCCTCTGACCTCTTGGGGCTGGGCCATTGTTTTCTGGGTAAGGTGCACACCGCCTACATGATCATCGGTTCTACTGGGGCACCAGTCAATCTCCTCACCCCTCCCGTCTTCAGGGGTCCGTTGGACACCCACCAATGACCTTGCATGCTGTCAGTCGCACGCACACCATGGAGTAGGGATTTGTCCTCGTTTTCTCCACCCCCCCAGTTTCTTTCTCGACTGTAATCACTGGTTGACAAGCTTGGGAAAGACAAACAGGCATCAAGTTTGAGACACAAAGGGTGCATTCTGAAGAGAAAACAGTACAAGATTTCAATTACTATGCCATTTTTTTTTTAAATTGCTGGACATGCAAACCCCTCGTGTAAAAAATTCACAAGTTGCATGATTGGCTTTTCCATTCATTGATACATTGTCAAAGATTCTCCTGTTACATTATGGAAGCTATCGTGATTTTGAAGTCCAAGTGATTCATCGGAAAATAACGAAGTTGATAAAGTTCAAATGAATAAAGTTAGTGGAAAAAACTTTAAAACTTGGGTTAATTGGTAATACTCACTGGAAAGTTTTACAGCGTATTTTCTGCCAAAAATCCCACAATATTTCAATAACTCAATCATAAAGAGATGGAAATGACAGCAGTTTGGTGGATATCAGTTGAAAATTTTAAATCATTAATCCACTGAAATTTTTTTTAATTTTTGACATCTGACTCATTTTTTTCCTGAGGGGTTTGCAAAAATGTCAGTCACTCAAGTGTGTACATCTTGCAAAAACTCTGTTTACACTGCAGAAATTGTGGTGTTAAAACAGCACTTTTTGGTGTTATCGGATGACAACACCTATGTCCGTTCCTTTAACACCACTGCTGTTACTTTACTTGCCTTCATGTGTTACAATGAACTGGAAGTTGTTAAAAGTAACACCAAGAGTGTTGAAATAACACTAAAATAACACCAGTGAAAAGTGTTGGTATGGTCCTCTGATCACACCGTGGGTGTTCGCCCCGGTTTTTTCCCGAGTAGGATCTTGTCAACTGCTTTCAGAAACTGTCATTTGTGCACGTGGTTTACCACTGTTCTATTGACTTAAAAGAAACTGGCTATTATGTTACACCACACTTTATCTTTTAACAGTGTGTGCTGCTAGTGGTGTGACTTGTGTGACTGTGGCCAACATATAATGACAGACATGTCAGGACTTTTTCCCATATAATGGCACCAATTTGAGAATCAGTTGATCAGAAAACTTGGCGTCAAAGCTTTGCATCAAGCATCAGTAATATAATATAATAATACCTGTGTAGTTTTAAGGTTGTAGGGACTTGTAAAATGAGACCTCTTGAGAGGCATCCTCTGACAGCTCATCAGAGCAGCTTTTTAAATTGACAGAGTTGAATTGTAAACAGAACATACGCTGTCTGTGGGATGAGCCGGATGACTAGTTGAAATAAAGGTTTCTTGTTAATTGTAAAGCAATGGAGGAATATTTGTGAATTTACCTCCTCATGTTTTGCCACCACTAGTAGTGCATGCTCAGGTTTATGTCAATGTTTAAGTGGTATAATTCCTCAGATTTGCAAGGTAAAGTCAAATAATACATTTACATTCCAGTGTAATTTCATAGGCGATACATGAATGGCTATTTCCACATCTTGGTATTGTCTCTGTGAGGGCTTCGTCTCCAGCTCAACAATTCCTCTCGGGAATTTTTACACTGTTGTGGCCAAATGTAAATTCTCCAAATTTTTTGCCTCGTGTGACGCAGTTGACCGTCTCAGTCACAGGAAATGTAGCTGTGTGTTTTGCCCAAGGGTCCCAACTTCAGGGGGCCAAATTCATGAGACTGAAGCCTGGAGCTTATGCCGGGATTTGGAAAGCCACATGAGCCCCGTGGCCTCTATGCACAGCTGCTTGTACACCCGCAGCAGGAAAAATACCACTTCCACCGAACGTGAATGCACAGGTTATGCTCCTCTCAGGCAAAAGATGGAACTGGTCTGTGCACAAGCCGCTAATAATTACTGCCTGTATTTCTGTTATGCAAACCAGTATAAGTTTGTGCACATTAAGGTGAAAGTTGCTCTTGCCTTGTGCAAACCATTATACGTTGGTGAATATCAAGATTGAAGATTCCCATTTTGCCGTACAAGCCATTACAGGTTTATGCACATTCACATGAAAATGTCTGTTCGTCCACGGAATGCCAATACAAGTTTGTACATATTCAGTTCAAAATTTACTGTCCCCTTTTTTAAGGCAGTGTGCTTGTAAAAGTTATCAGGTGGAAGTGCCATTTCCTGTCACAGTGTCTATTTGGTGTTTTTGTGGCTTAGTTTGTATGGTAGATTTTTATTGGTGTCGGATCACTGTCAACCTCTTTCTTCTAAGATGTCAGTCCCAGTAGGGAAATTACGTGTCCATGTAGGAATGTGGTTTTGTAAAATGTCTCAAAAAGCTTTTGTGAGTGTCAATTTTGCTAGTGCAATTGAATTACACTGCTAATTTGACTTTAAATTGTCGGAGTAGTTTTGTCTCACAAATAAACATAATTTTTTCCATTAGAAACTTTTGCAACTTACTTCAGCTTAATATTTCTTTCTTTGTTTAACTTGCAGTATTTAAATGGATTTTGACCATCTTTGTGGTTGTTGCTTGTGTTAACTTCATTTAACCAGCCCCCAAACTCAGAGTCAAAAAAACAAGAAACTGCCGAATTTGTGCATACGCGCAATTGGCCACAAAATTTACCTGTTCACAATGTGTAACTGTACATAAATATTTTTTTTACCAATAGGTTTTTGGTGATTTTGTTGATATAAATGATAATTTGAATATTTGAAACTTGTTAGTGAAATTTAGTTTGGCCAGTCCTCTTGTGGCTGTGAAATTTGGTCTTTTTTTAAAGAAAAAATGAAGATGGAATAAGCCTTTTGTGTGTTAAATTTGAATGAAATCTGGCACACTGAGTTCTCTAAATTTATGTGAATATAACAATTTGAATTCTCCATACTGAAGACGCTGTTGCTTTACCTTGTAATTTGGGTTAACTGGTTGCTTAGTTTAAAAGACAGTGTGCACCGATAATTTTCAGTGGATAAGAAGGACACAAAGGAACTACATGTAGTCCATTCCAGAGATGGTGGTTGCTATGAAAAAGCTTGCCCCGAATCATGAGGTATAGAACTTTGGGGAATTCAAATAATTATGTTTTTGTGTAATCAGATAACCCAGTGTACCAGATTTTATTTAAATTTAATTTGCAAAAGGCTTATTTTTATGTACCTTGTTTGGACCATCTGCCTCGTGACCGATGGGTTGCCCTATTTTGTTTGGACAGGTTCAATTATTGCTACACGGTGCCACAACACCCAACTAATGCGAGGTGGGGAGCACACAGATGGTAACCTAGCTGTCACTTATGTAACTCTCTGAAACTGTTATCTGGTGCTGGTGCGATTTGGAGTGTAGAAGATAAAAATCCCAAAGAGCAAATCTGTTGCCTGGATATCTATCACGTTGTTGGTTTGACCCAGGGTTCGATTGTTAGAACTTCTAGAAGTCTACCAGGTTTTCACCACAGGCTGGCTAGTATTAGGCCTGTGTTTAATATTCTAGGTGGTGCCCTGGTTTGTTACTGATCAAATTTGCAAAGAAACAAGTGACACTAAATCAAAGTCTTTTGAATATAAAGGCCCAGCAAGCACTTTGCAAAATCACCATGCAAAGTTTAGGAAATGGTTATTTTGCTAATGACTTCTGTGGGCATTTTCTTCGTGTATCGGCAGTCTTGGTTTTGTGATCACGTGTACTCAGACAGGTGCCTAGGGTGCGGTAATTTGCCCTACATTTGGCGATTCAGTACTGTCAGGCACCAGAATTAGATGCCTCTGTTGTATCTTTAAATTGCTCACGTAACCTAAAGCCAACAAACAGACATTTGCTGACGTTTGTTTATCTTTTAGCAATAGTAACTATTTTAGCATCAGTTGTTTTGTTATCCATTATGTCACAAGCTCGTGGCAAGACAATTTCAATCATTATGTTGACAGATTATATGTAAAATACAAAGATACATGTATGTATTTCATTTGTATTATAGTAAATAATGACTTTTAAATTACTTTTGTTACATAGTTAATTTTTCCTTTCATTATTTTCGAAGTCATTGACATTATGTGATGTACACATTCAATCGATTTATTACTTTGTAGAAAAGGTATCGATATCTTTGGTATTAATTCTGAAACATGAATATGGCACAAAATGACAAACTCTATTGAAATTCCCTGTGTAATGCATATTTTTATATATTAGGGTATAAATAGGGCACAAAACTACGACGTGGCGTCTGTGCTTGTAGCGTCCACTGATTCAGTGTGTAGTCAATTGTAGCCACTTCCCATTAGTAAATTTATCTGGAACGAGGGCTAGGTTTTTGTCTGTCACCAAATACTTGGCACCCACTGACGACAGACATAGCCGTAGCTCTGCAAGTCCGTTTCGGACACGGCTTGCACATTGTGACAAACTTCTTACGCTAAACAATGTCCGTTGTGGTTGGTCCAAAACTTAACGTGGGCCTGCAGATTTCGACAGACGGGTTGAAATAAGAAGTTGAGTTGATTCTTTCAAGCCAATTTTTTTCAGTTGTTTAAATTTACTACGCCAACGTTTTGTGTTTGTCGAAGTGAGGTAAATTATTAGAAGGTCAGGCAACAAAAACAAAGAATTTTGGTTATTGTGCCCAGAGTATTTTAGACGAGAGAGCATTATTTTATGCCTGGCAGGACAGCTAATGACTGTTATCTTCCCGTGTTTTTTACCATTGTTGTCGAAACTGATTTTTTTTTTTTGGGGGGGGGGGTTATTCCTTAATTCGTAATCGACACATCACAGGTACTCGTATAGGAATGACTTCATCGTTCATGAAATTTTTGTGTTCGCTGATAAAAAAATGACGACGATGATGTGCTATAATAAATATATACACGTAGAGAGAACCCCACTGTCAAGCCATTCTGAGCCAGGTTCAGTGTTTTGTCTTCTGCGTCCTCCACTCTGTGTCAGAATCTGACTTGATAAACACCTTTGTACATAAACCGAATTTCTGTATTCGTTTTCAAATAAACAGTTTCCCAAGTTTCTTAAATGTTAATTATGCACAAGAGGACCAATAATGCGACTAATGGACCAGTTATATCCAAACGCCCTCTGTTGACACTCCAAGTTGAATTTAAGGTTTTTCAAGGACACAAATTAATTTCGTCTTCGAACCACGCACGTTCGTCGTCTCAGACATCAAAAAACCGCTTGAGGCCTGTAATGTTCGAAGTGAATGGATCAAAGACATTTTGTGCCCCATTTTTACAGGCTGTGCATGTCTAGAGCGTCATGGGTTGAGAAATGTTCACTCACTGACAGACAACGCTGTAGCCCCTGGAAGCCGGTTTCAGACACAGCCTTGGAAATCAACAAACTATTGATTTTGCCCTCACCCAAATTAAAATAAAAAACATCCTCGTGTAAGCCTCAAAGCGTAATGTTTGTGGCGTTTCTTTGAAATCCCGTGTTCTTGGCCCGCTATTTTGCTGCCGTGGGCGAGACCAAAGTTCTTGGGGACGAATAGAGGCGTTGTCGAACATTATATAGCCCGTCATAAAGAAAAGTAACCACCAATTTTTAGTAATTGCCAGTAATTACCGAAGAAAAGAGGAAAATTGCCTCTTGGCAATGCACACCCTGGCCGGGCCCGACTGATTACTTGCCATGGGTGTCACATTAATTTTTTGCGACGTTACACGTTTTGGGCTCTCTTTTTATTTTAACAAAATAGGCCTACTAACCACTTCCATTACTAATCATATTTCTAAATATCTCCCTCTCTGTCAACTGTCCTCCTTCCATCTTCCCCTCACCGTCTGTTTATGTTCCTTTTCTTCTGTTTGTCGATCCGTCGAACTGTGTTCTACTTACAGAAACAAGTTCTGATCGGTTGTTTGATTGGAGTTTTGGCGCTCGTGGTGCTGATAGCGATCATTACAGTTGTTGACGGGGAGGTTAACTGAATTCGTTCGGCAGACTGGAATCGAGACTGTATCGCGTTCAGCGAGTTCGGACACTAAAAGGAAGTATTTTTTTCTCGCACTGAATGTATCATTACATGGGTTTTAATGGGTCTATCCCAAGGGCGGATCGGGGGGGGGGGCAATGGTACTCATACTCCCCCTAGAGCTTTTTAAGAAATGAGAGAAAGGCGATTTGTTGGTCTGTTTTCTTTTCCATCCTCAAAAAAAAAAAACTAAAAGAAAACCCCAAATCTCACCCCTCATGCAGAAAGACCATAAAGGTTACCAGAAAACCCCCAGTGTTTCGGGCTATGAAAACAACACCCCCCCTCCCTTCCCCAAATCCGCCCTTTGCCAATCTCAGTACATACTAAGGTTATTTAAGTTGTTCACTGCTCCAAATTCTGCAGTAGTTTATCAAGAGAGAGTATAAAATAGTCATCAACCACAGGGGAAAATCATTGAAATAGCAAACAAAACTCTATGCATGCATAAACCTTAATTACTTCCAAAAGGGTAGCATGGGTATATCAAAAAGTGGTTGAAGTAACGTCAATTGGAGATAAGGATTCTTTAAGAAGGAAATCACAGATTTATTGCCACTTTTTATCGTACGGGTCACTCATTATTTAGCATAAAAAGATCGCGCTGTTTATAGGCCTACTTCGTTTTTTATTAGAGATTCTGTCATGCTGTTACATTAACACGGTCACGAATAAAAAAAAGAAAGAAAGAAAAGGCAATCTATTTCCAATATGTAATACTACTCAATGAGATAAAAGGTTACCGTCTATACGAAACAAAAAAATAAATGAATAGGGATATCCGGCACTTTATAGGTCTATTTTGCATTGTTTAATGAAGAATTAGTTAACTGAAGATTATTTATTGAAATATTTATTTATTCTACACACCTGAATACAAAGTTCAAGTATTTCCTTTGTGTAGTGGTTTGGATTGCATATAAAAGGTTATTACTTATGCTTTAGTGGTTACTATAAAGTAAGGAGGTTATTTTGGGTAGTAAGGGAAAAGGTCTGTGAAAACTCTAATTCAAGCCACTTTTTGTGAATAAGATAAACTTGAATGATCAAACTACACAGAGTCGGATTGATATAATGGAAAAAAAATACGGACAAAAAACAACCAACTATTGAAATTTGGCAAGAATGTAGAAAACTAGAGGAATCGCCGCATCAAAATCCTTATCCTCGCTGCAGTAAAAGTAATGTTTCTGGCTTTGCCACTGTGTGCTCTTTTCTGACCCATACCGCTGTCATTACCTCAGCCGGAGATCAGCGGACACTTCGTTACCAATCTGCAGCAGGCCCTGTATATTTATATCTATTGCGAATTATAATCACGTAGACATTAATTTGAAACAGTGCAGTCGTGTGGCTATGTGGGATGATCCGTTGTTAAATAAATGTACCCCGTAAAATCTGAATCTGTGGAAAATCTCTCTGTTTGGTATTATTTTAAAAAGTTCGTGTAAACTTTCTTCAGTATAAACAGTAAAGAACTGGTAAATATTGATGAGAATTGTGTGCCGGAGGAATCATTTTCGCTACAAAATCAATGTGCTTTGACCTCCGATACATCTGTGTCTATAAAGTGCATATTACATCTTTGCAACGAAACTGATTAAAGTGGAAAGATGGCAGCTTTACTAAACAAGAATTGCTCCTTCCCCGAACGTGTCCGTAATTTCAAGCCCCCGTTTGATTGTAGCGCCCCCTTGCGGCCTAAAGCTGAGAACATTAAGTTTTTTTGTCTCATCTTGGTAGAATACTATTTGCAAGTAGGTTTGGAATTTACTTTTGACGTTTGTGCAGATATTGGTAACTGGTCCATTCTTGGAAAAAAATCACTCAGGCCCAAAGTTTTGAAGGACATGTCTATACGGTACATTTTTAAAGGTCACCGAGAAATAGAAGGAAACTTTCGTGGAGTGACCTGGAAGTTGAACTTTGCACCTCCCCCAACCCTGGAATCAAGTTCCAATTCCTGCCAAAAAGACCACGTAAAGGAATAATACCGAAATTCCTTCGAATAATTTGAGAAGCAATCAATACCGATAGAGATGATGAAAGAGTTGATTAAGGTTACACAGACCGCCCCCCATGCCCTGTGAATCACGGATGGAGCGACCCGTGCGTGGTGGGTCACGGTTTGCAAAGCGGTTTTCATGGAGGCAATAAAACCGCTGCGCAGTGAAAGGTGCAGCTAGTACACGTCGACTAGGCTATCAAACGTCAGGTTGCATAATTATTTGTTAAAGGACCACCTAACAGCAGTTCCAGAAAGAGCACAAGAACAGCCTACCGTACATCTTAATTCGGGAGCATGTAAGTACTATAAACTTCTCGATTCGAAATCCTAAAAATTCTTGTCAAAATTCTGAAATCCGACAATGACTTTTTTTCAAGGTGCATGTAAATATGCCTGGTTTAAAAGGCTGCAAAAACATCGGCTTTTAAATAAACTAATATGAACAAGAAAAGAAAGGAAAAAATCTAGTCCAGTTGTTGAAGTGCTGGTAATGTCTTACTTAGCTGTTGCCAAGATCATATGGCACATATAATTTGTTTATTGCGCGTTGATAATGTTGAATTTCCCCACATGACAACAACATTATTTGTCAAGCTTTTTCTGCCCTAAATGATACGTAAATCTTACTTATTAATTCCAGAAAAAGTCAATGACGCCTCAGTGTAATCAACAATGATACTCAACTTTGTCCATTTTATCAAAGTTGTCAGGAAAATGAGGTGAGGAGCTAAATTATTTTTAAAAAATGCCCCTTATGTCCTGAGAAAAATTCCAGGAGTATAAATAAGTGTTTTTTTTTTTACAGTCGTTGAAAGATACTTCTTCACTGCCACTTGTTGCAAGTGGGAAAACAAATTCAATCAATCTGCCTATCGATGTTTAAAAAAAAATTGACACTGGGGATATAGGTCGGAAGTTCGGAACGTGGGTTACGCAAATCACGCAAGGATATCCCTCGCCCAAAATTTTCATTGACGTCATTCACTAGGAACTATGACCTTTCCCAATTGGTCAAAAGCGATAATGAAACGCCCACGCACTGTACTAACCAATCAGAAAAAGCCACACTAAACATTTCGGCTAATACCACGTTTCATGCTGTGACAGCAATCTTGCCAGCGCATATGCTGAGCGTACAACTATACTACTGCATGCTTGCAAGAAAGTCTGTTGACAGTTGTGAACACATGAATGTCGTCGAAATGCGCGGCCGGGGTGGATGATTTGGAGCCAATTTTCTTCTTTATCAAGGCAGGGTCGAAAGGAACGACTGGTCCGTGTGGAGGGGATTCATATCAATCGATCTGAAGGTTTGTATTGCAATTTTGTCGCGCTTAGATAGTGAAATAATGGCTCCAAAATTCACCGGTATTCTTTAAGTACGGCGTGTAGGCGCTAGGCTTGCATCACACATGCTGCGTGGCGCTTGCGGCGCTACTACTAGTACTAGTTGTGTACATAGGTTGGCCACCACGTTCATTCACTCATGCATGTTCAATGATTGAATCTGCGCTGTGGCATCGCGTGACACTGATATTGTGTTAGTATGGATGCCGTCTCATGATTACACAACAGTGTACACCGGCGTTCATTACTATTAAAACCCTATTCTTATAATAAGGAAAACGAAGTCAATTTTTTCAACTAACTGAGTGACATTCAGACCATGTTGAGGATCCATTCCTTGATCCTAGACCTAGTACTTAGTAGAGTAGCTCTAGATGTGATAAATTTTGACAATATTTAAATTTTAAGCTAGAAAACTATTTTTTTTTTAATCTGAGGTTGGCGAAAGACGACTGCATCGCGCCATTTGTTTCACGTCTGGTTACCTGACTCGGCCATTGTGATACTGAATTTCATACAGGTTTCACTACACCAATACTTGCCCATAGAAAACAGTGCAAAATCGGACTGCAATAGCGCCGCCTATTGACTTTCGTGAAGAGGTTTGTTTGCGTTTTTTCACTGGAAATTCAAGATTATGGCCAGAAGATCACTTTTCGTTTCAATTTTCTAAAACAGCAATAAAACTAAGCGCTCATTTTTGAATGTAGCCGCCCGCCTCTATCCAAAATAGGCCTTTGGGGTTTTTGTGAAAGAAATACCCTGAACTGGAAACTATCCCAAATTCAGGATTTATAGAAATATTTCTATGAACTCTCCTGATTATGGTCTGTTTTATTGTAAAAATCCTGTGCGATCACAAAATATTAATGAGCTCGCGCTCAGAAATACAATGATTTGTTGGAATGTACCCTAAAAGAAACTTTTATGGTTCCAGGTCAAGGAAACCGACTACATGCGCGGATTCGTCTTTGTTCACAGCTCTTTCTCGCGTCATTTTACGCTGCCATTTTACCCTGTAATTTCCCTTAAAAACCAAAGCCTTTCCCTCGTTTCTGTCTGATATGAAAGTTGTTTCGAAAACGTAGACTTTGTTTCCTTATTAAAGGAACAGGATGCTAATGGCAATTGATAATATAACGATTGAATCATGTGGTTTTTACAAAATGTTTATTCAATACGCAAAAGGCAATACTGCCTAGGGCGCTTAGCCCTGCCCTAGTCCGAGTAACTTGGACCCTACAAATCGCCTTTTTTTCAACATTTGGACATGGTCGGGCGACAGTAGGGTCCAAGTACCTTCCGTAGGCTTTTGCTTCCATTAATTCATTTCACTCAAAATAGCATGTACCGAATCAAAATCCTCTGAATTGACCTCCAAAATGGTCCTTATACTGTCTAATGCGCCCGGGTGAGGATCAAGTGAGAATCAGAGATTTTAATAATGAAAAGGTTTACTCTCATTTGGCAAGAAAAGAGAAATTTCCCCTTCAAATCGAAAACGGTCTTGTTTGCGAGTACGATGTCATCCGTTTGTTCAGGGAGTGATTTGAACTGTATGTTAATGTCCTGGGGACGACGTCACAGCGTGCCGGCCTCTAGCGGACCATTCACATAAAGCATGCTGTTGGCACACACGTGCTGACAACTGATTCCTGAGCACCGTATGTCCAGTAGCTATGATCACATCGAAACTGTGCGACGGACATTGCGGCACTCGGGAATCAGTCGGCAGTGTGCGTGTGCCGACACAGCATGCTTTTTGTGAATGGTCCGCTACAGGCCAGCGCGCTGTGACGTCGTCCCCAGGACATTATCATACAGTTCAAATCTCTTTTGGACAAGATGGTTACTTTGAGCTCGATGGCAACAATGGCGATTTGTAGGGTCCAACTTACTCGGACTAGCCTTGCCCCAAGTTTTCACCAAGAATGATAATCTAGTAGGCCCAGAGCCTTGGCCTATGCCTGTTCCTGTAAACTTGACTCGAAAAATATTTTGCTCATTGTTGCCTAGATGAGGATTTCTTATTTTATTATAAAAAAGGGAGGAGATTTTCATTGCTGGGGCCGAGTTAAACCATTGTTAGTGTTTCACAACTCTTTCCAGACTGTCTCCATAAACAGGTTTTTCATTTTGTTTGCAGAGGTACCTTTAGTGGTGGAATTAAACAAGACTAGGATCTAATCTAACAGAGACACTATGGAGTTGGCTCATACAAAAACTATAGCGGAAACGCTTCAGTTTTTCAATGTCAAGGAATCTCAGGGATTGTCACAAACACAAGTCAAGGCTGCCCAGGAAAAATACGGCCCAAACGGTCAGTTCCTATTCCTCTCTTTCACTCTGACTTTTGTGAACTTTGTCATTGATTTATAATAATGTTTTCATTAGAAATTTCCATTAGTGCTGTTTTATAGTGTAATTCCAAAGGGAAAGAATTCCATATACGGACATCACTTGTCGCACTGTACATGAACACATAAGACTGGTGTGTTTCTAAATGTCTACCTTTGTGTTTCTAAATGTGCATACCTCAATATTTTCACTGCTAAATTGGACTTTTTAAGGACAGTTGATTGCTTTCAAGGGACTAATAAATCACTGCAGGGAAGAATTTGTGGCTTTGTAAATGGAATTCTTTCTTTCCAGGGCCTGGATATTTCTTTTAATGTTCTGGTATTGTCTGTTATTTCAGTTGTCAGGCTGTTTGTGTTCCTAAGGTAAATTTCCCAATTTTACCAGTCTGGCCTTTGTGGCCTGGTAATGTTACCATAGTTACTGCAGATGTATTTTTGGATGCCAAACTGTTTTTGCGTGTTCCTTGTGCTTGGTATTTGCTTTAGTCCAAATTACAGACGAAGTTTGAAGTTTTAACTTGTTACGTGTAAACACAGATTTTTGACTGTTTGAATGTTTTGCCTGATTATTCATAATATGACTGGGCACCAACATGTACCAGTTACACGTACATACATGTATGTGCTTACTTGCATATTTTATCTCTACCCATGTGCATTTACTTTGTCATAGAGAAAGGAAGATTACCAAATGGTCACAACTGACTCCTACAAAATGCTCTTGATTTGCCTCAAAAATTTGTTGAACATTTTTTTTCCATTTTGACTTCTTTCAACTTCTAACCTTTGTTTTCTTCTTGTTTCTCTCAATCTGACTGTGTTCCCCAACAGAGCTGCCTGCAGAAGAGAGTAAGTCAGCCTGCTGTGTCTTTGCCAGAGTGTAATGGAATATATGACTTATTACTGGGCGGAGTCATAGTTGAACTGCATATGTACACTGGTCAAAAGGATTGTAGCAGATTGAAGACATGCACTTGCAGAATGTTCAGTACTCAGTGCCATTTTCACAGGGAGAAACTTTGGTCTCAACAGAGACATGTACCGCTACATGTAGAATGGCAGAGGTTGTTCTCACAAAGCTTCACTCATTGGTTGTGTTCCATGAAGTTTGTACTGTATTAGGGTGTTGATTAATAACTTAATTAAACACAGAGGTCATTGCCTGGAGAAACAGTTTGTCTCATGATTTTGCTACTGTCAGTTGACTGAATATCAAAATATTGTGTCTTTAAAGTATTGTATTTAAGAGAAGAATTCTTAGATAATTTTGATACACTCCATTACCTGTGTGTGTTGTTAACTAGTCATTATCAATCCTACTGTTTTTCAGGGAAAGCTCTTTGGCAACTCGTTCTAGAACAGTTTGACGATCTTTTGGTTAAAATTCTACTTCTAGCAGCTGTGATTTCATTTGTAAGTATCTCATTTCTTGCTTCCCTTTGTCTTTGCATTCACTTGTCGCCTTGAAATCAGTGTTGGAGGTCTCGAGACCTGGTCTCGGTCTCGAGACCGTCTCGAGACCTTTTTTTGAGGTCTCGGTCTCGAACTGCAAAAGTCTCGGTCTCGAAGTTCTGGTCTCGGTCTTGAAAGAGCTGGTCTCGGTCTCGAATGCCTTGGTCTCGGTCTCGGACATAAAGGTCTCGACTACAACACTGCTTGAAATGCATTAAAGTTTTCTACCAATGGATACAAAAGAATGCAACAGAAGTTTGCAAAAAAAGGACCCTGTATCTTGAGTTAAGTAACTCGTCTTCCCAGTGCCTCAAATTGTAAACACTTTTCCTCCTTCACTGAGGACAGAACTGCAAATGTTCTTGCATTCTTCTGCTGCTCTAATGGAGTACATGTACTTGTCTGTGATGTCAAGAAACTATGTAAAAACTCAGATCTTTGCCAGCTGTGCAGTGTTGGACAAAATACTGTGTTTCAATTACACCATATTTTTTCCTACCTTCCTATAGAGCACTGATCATAGACCAAGGCTCTATTTATATGCCCAAAGCATGCCTTACAGAGGCAAAATGCAACAGTCCGTAACCTTTCAGTTGCAAAGCTGTTTCTCTGCCGACATCTCGCGGTATTGATGCTTGAGTTGATGAGCATTGCTGCATTCACGGTTTACATTTATTGATGTCGGTATCCTCAACTTTTCAGAAGTAGCATACATCTACAGTACATGTATTTCGGTCGAACTCTCTGTCAACAAAGACCAGTCTCCATTTCCTGATTCCTCTGGAATCTGTGGTATGGTTTTGCACTAGCTTGAAAGACATTTTAGTATTTCAGAGGTTTGGCAGGGTGTACATGAGCATTTTACACGGGATGACAGGAAAAGAAGTACAGTATGTATACTTTCTACAGATCATTCGTCTGGTCCCGAAGCGGAGCTCATGAAGTGACACTCTTTGCAGCAATGAAATCAAAGAAATAAGTGTTATATCATAATGATGATTAGTGGAAATAGTAATTTGAAAACAAGACTTAATGCCCTTCCCTAAGGAGGCTATGGTTTCTCTGGTGGATAAATGACATTTACAGATGTGCACAGTGCCGGTGGTTATTAAACATGCAGCAGTGAGATTCTCTTTCTGAAGTCAAACTGCTATTAATCTGTACATATAGTTCTGGGGTAAAATTTGCAAACCAACGTCCTCTCACAGTGTGTATGTTCTGGTGTATACATGTACATGAATGTACAGTACATGTGTATGCTTTAACCCTTACCTTCCCCAACCACACAGAATTAAACAGTGGTAAGGTGTTAAATTCTGTGCGGATAGGCCCATAACAGTTGGCTTTTGCATTGGGTTTGGCATACCTCAGAAAAACGAAGTCCAACAGCCTCTGTGCACAAAGTCCCATATGGGTGTTTAACTTTGTGTGAATGGGGAAGGTTAGGGCTAGCAACCCTTGGGGAGTTAGGGTTAAATTCACCTGCCCTAGACCCTACTGAACACCTTCACGTACATGTGCATGTATAAGTCTTACAGAGATAGACAATTCTGTTTTTTGATGCCATCAATCAACATAGTGTTCCTTCTTAGCCTTCGGGGAGAAAAGAAGATGCTGCCATTACAGAAAGCTGCCAAACAATAGCGGGGCATAGACAGGCGACCTTCCCCCTTCCCCCCCTTAAGATGTCAGATTTCCTCCCCAGACTCAAAACCCCGGGATCGGGCCCTGTTGAATGCGGCAGTCCGCTACTACCCATCAGCATCTGCATCTTTGACATTTATCGGGGCGCTAAGCTGGGCTGCAGAAAGCTCATACCGAGCCGCTTGGGGTCTGGCCCTGCACTTAGATGACATTTAAGTCCCTGGGCTCGGTAGAATGTGAGGCATGCCCCAGAAAAAATGTCTGGTATGTGCAGGTCCAGCAGGATCCCCCACTTTTTTCATGTTCTGCATGTTTTTGATTTCTGAATGTAGGCCATTTTGAATAATCATTGTTACATGTATTTTTACAAATGGGACATCATGAAATTTTGTCTGGTGTTGTTAAAAGACAGTGTGCCGTAGAGTCTGTGTACCGGCTCTCACTATTTAGCCAATTTTTTCAATGTCTGATACCAATTATACACTTTGAGAGTTTGAAAGGTAAAGAGGTTATATGTATGTACTTTCAAAGCTAGGTTGTTGCCAAGTGATTAAGGTATAAAGTACTTGAGCTGAGCTAAATGTCAACTGTATTTCCTGTTATTGCTATCATTCAATTTGGACCAGTCTTGTTAAAAAAAAAAAATTCTCTGCACATGTACAGTACAGTTAAAAGGAGACGAGTCTCCAGACAACATCTTGAATGTCTTGCCTTCTCTGCTAACTCTTTCATTAGGTCTTGCCTGGGTCGGGTCGGGTCGGGCGAGACAGTTTGACGTTAGAATCAGTGTGTTGACATCTTTGGATGCTGATGACCTTTTTTTGACGTCATAGGTTCTTTCATCCATAGTTGAATGCAGGAAAGGTGTTTTGGAGGTGCCAGGAAGAGACATACATGCACGTGTAGCTGTTCTTAAAGAATTTGTTAATTGGCTATTCAGAACAGACTGTTCTCTTTGTCACTGAAACCTGCTGAGTCTAGAGGTTGGCACTGACTGTTTAGTGGTGCATTCAACACGCATCTTTATGTGGGGGTTCGAATCCCACCCAGGTCAACATGTTGATTGGGCTTTTAGGCCCTGTCTGATCTTACAGGCTTTCCCCAAAATGTCACTTTATGATTTTTTGCCAACAAAGGCAATTAACAGTGACATTTTTCGAATTTACGGTGGACAAAAGCATTTGAACGTACGTCAGTAATCAACTTTGGGAATTTTTTTTTTTTAAATTTAGACATTGTTTCTTACTTGAGTAGTTCACTCCATCCCTTGTAGTTATTGTTGTAGACTCTTATTTAGTTAATATGAAACAGGATTATTAATGCAAACATGGATAATTTATTCTCTTTCTGACCTTGTAATACAATTAATAGCCCATTATTTAAATAATTAGAAACAGGTTCCAGATCTCTTACAAGCATTCACTTTTTGTTTGGAATCCTCATATCATTTCTGTTATTTTGATATTAAAGTCATGTGATTTTTTATTTAAGATATGGAAATAAATAAACCAAACTAAACATTCTGTGCAATAGGAAAAAGAAGGTATTAATTAAAACTGCTGTTTAAGAATGTGCACATTATGAATCCTCTATCCTCACAAACATTTGGAATAATTCAAGTCCCCAGTGTGCAACCAGTGAGTAGAATTTGTCAACCATTTCCCACAGTGCACTGCAAAACAATTGAACCTTCCCTGGTAAGTTCTTTGTGGCATACGGTATAGCGGATCTCCAGTATTTTGAAAACGGATCATTGTTGTCTTCTGTTGTGATATTTGCCCGGTGGGGCTGTGACAAATCCTTGGTTTCATCATGAGGAAGAGTTAAACTGGAACTGTTGTAGAAATGGTACAGATTAGAGACCACCCCCCCCAAACAAATTTCCCTTATGACATGGTGTCACTGCAAGCTACCGAGCAGAAGGTTCCTACGAGTGCCAACATTTTTTCTTTTGCTCCATGCAAAGCACTAATTTTTTGTAATCTAAGAAAATCGAATGAGCTTGGCAAGCCCTAGCACAGTGAGAAATGGCCACCCCACTTTGAATATAACATGCATTTACATGTACCAGCGTGGCTTTGTCCCTAATGTAATACAGGTAACGTCTCCTTTGTCTGCTCTGCATTTGTAGGCCCCCTCTTCCTCTGCCAATGTATCTGAATACATCTTGCGTCAGAGGCAGTGAATGCATTTCACCTTTTGTCCACCTCAGTACGATTACACTGTGGAGTGAAGGCTGTGAAAAGTATATACATGTACTCCACTCTGACATTTTCTCAAGAACAGCCACCACTACTCTGTGGTTCCTCGTCGCCTAAATATCAAGCCCATTGTCATGTTTTGGCTTGTGAGGGGCAACATTTTTTATTATGACTTTTGCACATGGGAGAGCCCTGGGCCAGCATTTTCAGTTGGATTGACATTTGGAGGTGATCAGACGAGGACGGGGTTAAAACGTAGTCCCAACAGCTGTGCAGTGCTGGAGATTAACTCTAACACCACAGGCAGTTTTGCTTCCTTGATCTGCCCAAGTCGCACACCATGCATTATGCCAATGGCACAGTTTTAGTACATTCATGTTAGTACAATGTATGTAACCAAGGTTGAGACACAAAGTCCCATGTGAAGTGAAGCCGTCAGCTACGACACGCAATAATGCACAAGGCTATGGGAAATGGTGGCAGCCACAATGTACATGTACATGTAGCTCGGCTGCCACAGGCACTCGTTGTTTCCAGCTATAGCCTTAAGATTTGGCCCAATAGTGCTAGGCCGGATAGTCCCTAATCTGTTGAACGATAACATGCCAATGTGTCATATTTTAGGGGAGTTAGCCAAGTTGTGATAAAATTCTCCCTAAATCACCAAGATCCTTCAAATCCATCAAGGGGGGAGGGAATTGCAGGATTGACGACAGGTAAAGCTTGGCCAAGGTTACTTTATGATGAGGGTCTGTTTCCCTCATGAAGTTAAGTAAAGTAGCGAGCACCATTGGTTTCCTGCAAAGTGACAAATTTTGGAAGACTACTTAGGGGTGGTTCCTTGCAGAAATGCCACAAGAGTCAGTGTTTGAAATTGAAATCCAAAGCAGGGTTGTTCTCACTCCATGCAAAAATTAAAAGTTGGGGAGTCGGGTTGGCGTAGTGTTTCTTGCCTCGCCTCCACCTCTGAGGTCTGGGTTTGAATTCGGCTCGGTCCACATGTGGATTGGGTTTTCAGTCCCTACCTGAGTCCGTGGGTTTTCCCATTTCTTCACTCATTGCCATCCTGTAATTGGCGCAAAATGCACTGCTGAATGAACAGCTATAAATAAAAATTGAAAAATAAAATCAAGTTACTGCAAGCATTTTACATGTACAGGTACCATGCATTGTACACCAGCCCACCCTCGTCCCTAAAGAGCTTTTGGATGGCTTGAAAGGAAGTAAAATGTCCGTGTTGGGTTTGGTGCATTTTAAAACTGGCATACATCTACATGCCATTCAGTTTTTTTCTTACTGAAGAGGAAGAAAATCCTTCATGCAGGCCCCTTGCCAGTAAGTGTGCCTCCTGTACGCTGTACGTGTTATTGCCTTTGACCTAACGGTACTGCTCATTGAATCAGTGATGGGAGCGGTATTGAGAGGTGATGTGGGGGTGTGAAATCCCCTACTTTGGTGATGTCTGGTCATGTGGGCGTGACACCACCAGCACGGTGTTGGTGTGAACTGCTCTCGGCCTATCCAGCGCAGACCCGCGGGCTTGTGCTGTTTGAGAAGTGTTTTCCTGCATGCCGCTTTGGTGTAAAAAAGGAGGAAATGAACCCTTGGAAGACTGATCGGCTTTGTTGGTTTGATTTATGTCAATTTAATCAGGAAATCCAGAAAAATGCTTGGCTCTTAGTGTTTGTTTTTTTAAAATAAAATGATATGCTGGTTTAATGACAAAACATTTATCAGGAAAGAAAAAGGCCCATGTTTTCCTTGTACGTTTTCATAAAATCTCTGACAGGTTTATGTTTCTTTTCCTGACCCATAAACATTCTGGGATTGATCTTTAAAAATCCCGTAGGAGGTTTGGGGTTATATTGTAGGATTGCTGAAAGCACATGTAGATTGTACATGTACACAATGTATGTATACACATCTCAGCTACTGTACTGTCACTAAACAGGACACTTGATACCCTTTTCTGGATGAAGGACTTTGAAGCATCCATGACTGTTGTGTTAGACTCGGTGTACCCGTACTGGGCATGCATTGTCTTGTATCATCCTATGTATGTACACTGTAGATGGTCTATTTTCCTGAGGTGGAATTCAAGAACATTTCTACACGTACCGTAGGCCGTATTAGTTGGCAATATTGATTTTGGTTTGTAAGGGAATTACCCCAGTTTTGAGTGACTGCAGTCTCCACAAGTTTTCAAGTGTTCCGGGGATCTCTTCTAAACCATCATGTTACACATTTAAATTATTGAAGCCTACCTTTGTACATGTAGGTATTTGTTCACATGTTTTTTTTTGGTGTGCTTTGAACAAATGATTTAAACATTCGCTTGAGTGAAATTGAGTATGAAACAAAACTGGCGGAATACATTTAATCATTGCGGCATTTTTCATTATGCACATGTGCGTACACCACATTTACCTTACATACCTGGTGTGCACGTTCCTTTCTTTTTGTGCAGTTAAGAAAACTCAGTGAAAACACTTGTTTTTCTTGAACTGAGAACACGATTTTCAGCTGGCTTTTTGTACAAGGTTTCCTTGACTATTCCTGTGGACATGTTTACATGTAACTAGTCCACAGAACGTCTTCCTTTCCTGCACAGTGTGGACATCTTTTGTTCACAAGTCCACAGTAGGTATGTAAGGTTAGCACATGTACATGTACATGTACCATTTACTGTTATCACTGTCAACATGTTCATGTAATTGACAGCTGTAGGTTTCTTTTACCCTCCAGCCCAGTGACCATCTTGTCAGCTTTGTAATCTGCCTGTAATTACCTTCCCTCCTGCATTTGCACAGTCACATCTGGGCATTGCACACATACAGTACATGTACTGTACATTTTGTATATGTATACATGTACGGTACATACATGTACATGTACATGTGTATGTAATTACATGCCATTTAACATAACAGAAGCCGTGCTGATTAGATCTGCATGTTTTCTTCTGTTTACAGTTACATAATATCCATTGTGCACATGTACATAAGTACATGCTGTATCCATAGAGCAAGGTTTTTTCTGTGCTGTATCATGGGACCTTGTGTGCTTGTGACAAAATGATTTTGCTGATGGTACTGCTAAATACGTGTACCTGGACACTTGGGGTTAAATAATTCCAGAGAACTTCTTTCCATCTCAAATCTTTCTTAAGATTTCAGTAGAATACACCGGTACAGTGTACCCTTTGATGTTGATTTGTATTTGAATTACAGTGTACATGTATCCAATGGCATTACACATGTACATTTCATACTGTACGTGTATGTACGGTCGTCTGTACAGTTGAACTTCATTAATAAGAGCACTGTTACTACAAGATTCTGCTTGTAACAACAAGGAAACTTTTGGGTCCCTATCTTTTGTTTTTCATTGTTTTCATTCCTGATAATACAAGGTTCCTGTTACAACAAGGTACATTGTAATTTGCCAAGTCTGAAGACCTCTTATTAACGAGGTTCGACTATATCCACAGAAATGGTATACTGGTTTTATACCTGAACGCTTCCTGGCCCAAAGAGCAAAACAGGGAACAGCTCGTTGCCATGGCAGCCTGTCTGTTTACCATGCAGTGGCTACAGCTTTCCTTTGGCAAATCAAATAGCAAATTGGGCCAAGGCGTGCGGCCCTGAAAGCAATCCCTCGCCCCACTCCAAGGGTGATGCAGCAAATTGTTTTAATGTCCATACCAGAATAAGGAAGTTGGGTTGAAGGGCTGGGCCTTAACCATGCCTGGCAGATACATTTGCATTTGAGATGTGTGGGGCGGCAGGCCTGTTAAGGTTTTTTTTCTTACTGATTTATCTGCACAGAACTGGTCTTGTTCTAGAAATTCACATATAACTGGCCAACCTGTAAAATGGCTGTCAACAAGTCTGATGTTTTGTGTGCCCTTGAAAACTGTACTGGCTCATGTGTTTATCATGTTCATGCAGTTTGATACCGCGCAGGTGTTATTTTCTTGGTTTTGGGGACTTGTGAAACTGTTCGTTTGCTTTAATGCACTGTATGAAAGATTTAACCCTTCAAGAAGGGAGGGGGGTCTGTCTCCTCTTGACATACATGTACATGTGTTTTCCAATATTGCTGGCTTGTATTTTGGCCAGGAGCTGAGCCTTTTTTTGTGAGTTTTTAGAGTCAACTCCTCGCAGTCATTTTGACACAAGTTTGTGAAAATTGAACATACCATTCCTGTGCAGCCCACATTTTTCTAAGACTGGTCAACCAAAACTACTTTTTCCACAGTACTGCAGTGCTCAGTGCACTTGGGCTGGCATACATGCACAGCTACAGGCTTGCATGGAGGTACAGCTACAGACTGGCATGTAGGTACAGCTACAGACTGGCATGTAGGTACAGCTACAGACTGGCATGTAGGTGCAGCTACAGGCTGGCATGTACAATGTAGGTGCAGCTACAGGCTGACATGTAGGTACAGCTACAGACTGGCATGTAGGTGCAGCTACAGCTGGCATGTACAATGAAGGTGCAGCTACAGACTGGCATGTAGGTACAGCTACAGACTGGCATGTAGGTGCAGCTACAGGCTGGCATGTACAATGTAGGTGCAGCTACAGGCTGACATGTAGGTACAGCTACAGGCTGGCATGTACAATGTAGGTACAGCTACAGGCTGGCATGCAGGTACATGCATCTACAAAAAACTACAAAAATGTATGTTTGGTTGAATTCAAACTTTATTTTGATAATGATAACAAGTGTCTTCACGGGCATGCCAAGTTTCAAAATATCAAGTCTGGCACAGCTGAATTTAGGAAGGGGAGGGCACAGAATCCACCCCCCCAACTGTGAATGGGCCACACAGTATTCTGGCTCTGAGGGTTCATATGCATTAAAATTAAAGACTGTGGATCCACATTAAATCATTGCATTGCACTCCTTTATCAGGATGCAACTTTTTACTTGGATCAGTTTATATCCTTATTGTATTTTTTTAACTGTGAACATATATTTACAAGTGTGCCGTTGCAAGTTGAAAAACAATGCACAAGATCTCGTGTAATTGGGAATGTCCTCATTTTTCCCCGCTGAATCCCCCGAATACCCGTTGAAGGAGAATTTATTGAGCAAAAAGCTCTGTAAGATGACACCCATTTTTTGACAGAGACTGTCCTGGTACTGTGTTGGATTCTACATGTACACTGTACATGTTTATGTACTTTGTAATGGGAACCTCGTACTGATAACGTCCACAGATATGTGTAACAGATTCAATTTATGCCAAACACAGAAAAAAAAACTGACTGATGCCTACAGTGTACATTTACATGTATGAATGTACGATACATGTTGTACCATCCCCACATATACTGGTTCAGTAGAATTGCTCGGCAAACTTTGCAGGAGTTTCAGTGCTAGACAAATAAATTGCTCATTTTTTTTCTTTTTTAATAGCATGTTGGCTGTCGTATTTTCAAAGCATTTCATTTCTAGAAGCCTGGGCCAGATAGTCTTCTGTTTCCATTAGAACCAAATAATAGCAGTGTGAAGCCATCTGAATTCATTAGAATGAACACGTTGACCAATCAGAACGGGTTTTTGTTAACTGCCCACGATGGCTTTGAAGTGAAGGTATTACAACCTTTTTTTCTGTCTCATGTCTTTCTGACCAGATACTAGCCATTTTTGAGGAGGACGAAGACGAGAAAGTCACAGCGTTTGTAGAACCTTTTGTCATTCTTCTGATCCTGATAGCTAATGCAATAGTCGGAGTATGGCAGGTAAGCCTTGAAACGTTTGGAAAAGATTTGATTACCGCATTCCGTGACATTATGAACAGCATGAGTATTTGAGAATTTCTTTTGGTGAAGCTCGATATTTTCACACTGCACGGTGCACACAAAGAGTACAACCTGTGCTGGCAGGGTTTAATTTTGTTTTTAGGTTGGGAGAGGGGGGAAATGTTCTAGCAGAACTCTTTCTTGATCATACATGTATACATACATTGTACATGTACATGTATACAGAGCTTGAAGTAACAGTGGGACATTAGGCATTTTCTGACCGCTTGTGGTATTTTCCCCCAAAATCCTGTTCATGTTTGTACTGTGGGTTTTGTGCTTATTACATTTTAACTGAGAATGTGTTCTCAGGTGACCTTGTATACATACATCAAAAGTGGAGAAGGGCAAAATGGAATTAATTGTGCTTAATACATTCAAGTTGGGCCACTTGTTTCACCTACAGTACATGTAATTTCACGCTCTGTCAGCAGTGATGCTCTGTGCAGGTCATTAGATTGAATCACATTGTTGTTATCACAATGGATTTTGTTATATTTAGCTCATTTTGTTGCCCCATTCAAATTGGATGCAAGATAGACTAATAAAATACATTCCTGGAAATACATCCTGCATGTACCGGTACTGCACATGGAGCTCGGAGGGATGAATCCCCTCATGCGTGCAATGTTTGATTGGTGGACATTTTTCCAATCGAACTGTTGATAGGTTTTCAACTTGTTCCACACAAAAACATGGCACACATGTGAGTGTACATTTGCCACTTCAGAGTTTGTCAGTATATGATTTGAGGGCATACATATTGTTGATGCCGTCCCTTCAAGGTACTTTTCCGTGTAGGAATTTGAATGGTATTTTTGCATACACTATAAAGTAGTCTTGTAGTGAGTGAGTGTACACTTTATCTTCAGGCAAACTTGAACTCTCATTTCTGATTGGTCGATCCATGGCAACAAGCGGTGTGACATATAACTGTGTTGCACGGTTCATATCAAACCCCGCGTAATGCGCCGTTCTAACTCAATGCATTGCGCTCTTTTAACAGTAAAAGCAAAACGCACAACTGCTAAATTTAGTTTAAAATCAAAGGTGGTGTGTTCGCGCGCATAGGCCATCTTCGCTGCGCATCAAGTTTGCTTCAAGATAGATGCATTATCACGCTCATGCTCGTGAAACACAGAATAATGTGGAGCGTCTGTCTGTTAAGCTGAGCGGACTACGGGACACAGATGCACTACACACAAGTGTGTATTGCTGTGTTCCACTTGCACTCGTGTGATAACTAATAATACATGTATGTATATGCGTACCTTGCATATAAGACATTTGACCAGATGCTACATGTATATTATAATCGCAATTCTTGAATGGTGGTACTTAAGTTACATGTACATGTACAGCAACTTGCTCGCCTTCATCAGCTCCGTGGCCATGGTCTTTCCTTGCATTATTCTCACCAGCTATATTGTACGTGTGCGTGTAGTCTCAAATGAGTGCCTAATTGATATTCACTGACCCGTTCATTTTAATGGCTGAATTCTTGTACCCTTCACATTTTTTGTTCCCGCATTTGAATGAAGTCAATAATTTTCATAGCAACCATTAAAAATATGCAGCACTCAAAAGTGGACAATGCCTCCTCAAGGTCAGCATAGCTGCTCGCTGAAATATAAGATGCTTTTTTTTTTCATGAGTAAATGCGTTGTGTGCTGGTCTTGTATGCTTCGTTTACAATGCATTTGCTGTCGCAGAAATCCTAGTTGGGATTCGGGTTACCCAAGTTAATGAAAATCCGTGCGATTGTTCACTCCGATCAGGCACATCTGAATGTCGAGCTTGTGAAAGGCTTGTAATGTTTACGGGTAGAGTTTCACGTAGAGCCATTAATGAAAGAAGAGTTTCTTGTACGTCTAATACAAGTGTGATGTGTCACAGCAATTTTATTAAAAATAGAGGCGGCTTATATGTATTTTTAAAAGGGAAAAATAGTCGTACCCATGGTAACCAATGGCACCAAAGTATCGAATGTATTGGTGTGTGGTGTAGAGTAGAATTCCAGAAGTTGTTGAAGTCGAAACTGAACTTAATGATTGCGAAGAATTTATCTAGGAGAGGTTGTGTACAAAGGCACATGTACTTTGGTTTCTTGATAAATCAACATTTTCATTCAGAATCCTAGGTTTCTACATGTACATGTATCTTTCAAAATTGGTCGTGCCATGCATTTTGTGTAGATGTAAATCTTTGTCCCCAACAAAGGTGGGGCTGTTCAAAAGGGTGGAGTACAGGTATTCCCACCAAGGGTCAAGATGAACCTATCCAACTATTTCACAAAAGGTCAGAAGGAGACATGAAAGTGCTTGTCATGTCATCAGTGATAACCACACTGGGAGACTGACTTGGGTTCAGTGTAATCGGTATCTCAGTGAACAAGAAATGACTGTATTGGGATTCAAGCTTTGAACCTGCAGAGAGCATTATTGGTGTTCTGCCATGTGAACCCTCCGTCCCCTATGATGGCAGTTGCCTCTTTCAGTTCATACGGCTGGGTACTTGACAGGTCACTGTGTCTAACACTGACTTGAGCCTTTTACTTCCATCACTATTTCAGGAGAGGAACGCGGAGAGCGCCATCGAAGCATTGAAGGAATACGAGCCCGAGATAGCCAAGGTGATCCGCATGGACAAGTCCGGCGTGCAGAGAATACGCGCCCGGGACCTGGTGCCCGGCGATGTCGTAGAAGTTTCAGGTATGGCCAGCTCTGTATCTTTTCTCTCTTTTTTCTCTGTCTTTTTTGTTTTTTGTTTTTGTTTGTTTAATTTCCTACCTGACAGGTGTACCTGATAAAAATGTTGTAAGAGTATGATTCTTAATTGGGCTGGGATGTTAAATGACAGCCAGCATCTTGCCAGTGCAGTATTTCTGCAGTGCTTTTGATTTACATGTACATGTACATGTATCAACCTGATTTATCAGTCTGTTTGTGCTTTCTTCATTCCTTGTTGCCTACTTCACTTGTGGCTTCTTTTCTCATTGTCCCATTGCTTCCTTTTATTAGGGTGTCTGTAGTTCATTTAATGATTTTCATATGTTGTTTACCTTGAGGGAGGATCGGTAATTCAGGGGAAAAGGGGGGGGAGTGAAAAGATTACTTTCTTAAGCCCAAAAATGCCTAAATTTGTCATGTTATTCTGATGTTTTTCCTTGGTGGTCAATTCCAGACACTGCTGGATGCATAAAACAAAAATCTTTTTTCCTCAGTCAGAGCTGAAAATGAGGGTTGATTGGAAATGAGAACCATAGAAAATACAACAGATGCCCTTATAGGATAGAAATACATGTATTCTTGTCTTGGACAAAGTGCTGTCATTCAATGGTAACCATTGTGTATGTACTGATAAATGCATAATTTTACAAGTAATCTGTCCGTTCCTTCCTCATTGTGCATGTGTAAATTCATGGACATGTTCCTCCATGTACGTGTACAGTATGTGCATGTACCTGTATACATGTACATGTATGCAGTGTAATCAAAGTATCAGTGGACCTGTGTGAACGTGCCAAACCCCATCTACAGTAGTAATTGAGGTTAATTGCAGTGTGGTCAGGCACATTCTACAACAATTGTGTGTGCGTGTCCGTCGTGGAAACGGCCTTTGCGACTTGGAACCGGTACGCATTTTCCTCTGTGCCAAGTCCAGATGGTCGTTGAAGTTTGTCCACCTGAATTCATTATGCAGACTCTGATATTGATGGTAGTGTACGGCCCGTACCGTAGCTTGTAATGCCCAAATTCTTTGGCCTTGTTCTCAACCAGCAGAATCGTTCAATTTGATACTAACCTTCCCAGGTCTCTGCAAGTCTTCATAATGTGTTTGTGCAGCATACTGGTACATGTAGGAGAATCTTCCGGGACCGAGGCAGGCAGAACCCAGCTGCTGTTTCTTTATCTTGGGGCTGGGTGCCCCTTAAAAGTTGAAGTACAGAGAATGTGCCATCGGTGTCGTGAAAAGCAGAAGATTTTGTAGAGGTTTCATGATGGTTCCTGGAAAAGTGACCTCAGTGTTGACGTTAATTCATGCATATGTTCGTGCACATTGTACTCGTACCAGTACATACATACGTACATACAGGTACATACATGCATGTATTACTGTGTAGCATGGTCTGACATACCGGGTACACTTGCTGCTAGTTGCTGTGTTTTACAGCATTCTCATATTGTACTGTATAGGATTCTTACAAACATTGTATTGAAAAACCAGATGATTGATTTTATTCTTGCTTCATATTACAATTACGCCCGGATCCTTCTATTTGATTTAATAAATGCTTTTGAGAGTTGCATATTGTCATGGGTGGACAATTACATCAGTGCCTGATTACTCAAAATGTATGTACCTAGTACATGTACATGTGGCTTTGTAGGATGACCCTACATGTACATGTATACATTTTATGCTAATTATGCACGACGAGCACGGTTACGTTTACTCGAGCAGTAAAAGCCATGTTGTACACTAGCAGTGGTACATTTACCTTTCTTCTCATTTTATGCTTAGATGCACACCTTTTGTAATCTGCTAATGTGAAGAGAGAATGTGCACACAGTGGCTGCCGTGGTGTTGCATTTTGTGCTCATCCTGTCGGAAACTGGCCAGGCACTCTCTGGTCCATACGCGTGATTGCCTGAGGCATGGCTACGGTGGGAATGGTTCCAGTATTTCCCTCCGTTTTCTCCCGCACAGCCCCTACCCACATTTATCACAAAAGTGACAGTTTCATAGTGACGAGCAAATATGTGTATGCCAAGCAATTTTTTTTTTATACTGGAGTGCATCTCTTGTTTTTTTAAATTAATAATTTCATGATGCATCACACTTACGGTACATGTACCCTTCTGTAGTGCTGGTGATCAAACAAACATTCACACTGTCAGCTAGGCTGGTGTCCTTCCAACACATCCCTTTTTTTTGCAGTAGGAGGATTAGTATTTTCTGTAGCCACTGTGATTTATATGAAACTGCATTTGAATGTTCACATTGAGCTTTAATATGATTATGCACATTTCACTTGAAACAAAGTGCCACTTGACCTCTCTTGCTGTTTTTATTTTTAACCAGTGAGCCCTTCATTAGCCGCATGCTGAATCGGTATTAAAATGTGAAAAATAAAATTCCTACATGTACCTACATGTACTTCGTGCACCGACTCTGTTTTCACATGCCATAAGTAATTGGAAACAGAGCCATATTTTACATGTATCTTTGCAGAGTGCAGGACATGTTATGTAGTGGTGTACAGTGTTGCATGTGCATTGTACCGAGCATACCAAGAAGTTCGGGAAAATGCACATGTACTGTACAGCACGTGTGAGAAGATTACTGTTTTCGGAAAGGGAAGTCTTGTTTGCCAGTTGTTGATTGAGATTCAAGCACAAAGAGAGATTGCCAAATGAACAGTGTAAACTACACGTATCCTGCCTGCAAATGTGAGATTGGCAATTGTAGCTGCTTTCATATACATGTACATACATGTACGTGTACACATACAATGTATGAAACTTGCCATACAACTACATGTAGTATGCATCTGTCTGCTTGGAATATGATATGTGTTAGGCACGTGTACATGTATTTATGTGTCTGCGGTATCTGTTTGATACTGTAATGAGAACTTACTTTGTATAGTTGACTAGAAATTTGATATGGATATCGATCGTGTTTGTTACCTTGTTCATCAGATAGCCACTTTCAGTGTCATACTTTTTTTTCTTTTCAAAATCCTTTCTAAATATATCTGAATAGTCATGATTCTCCACAGTGCGTCAGGCATTTTGGCTTACTGTAGATTAAAATGTACCCGTATTCCTGATATTACTGCAGACATCACTGCAGGGAAAAATAAAACTTGAACAGGGTGCAAGAACATTTCATTACAAGGTACAGTGTAGGCTATTATTGTACTATAATAAAAAAAAGTAAACAGATACGAAAATGGAAACTACCGTCATATTCGTACATGTACACTGTGAATTTAACATTGATCAGTTGACGGATATTTGACAGACGTTGCTATTTGCTCTTACTGAGGGATTAGCAAATTCCCCAGGTGGGACTTGCCATTGATTCGGTGTGTTGCCATGATCACCTCTCGCTGCGGAGAGTCGTACGTGTGATACTGTGTATGTAGCTGGGCACACGTTTCTTGGCTGTTGGGAATACAGTGCAAGTACTGCTAGTCATATTGGCAAGTGGCACCTGAGGCTGTCGTGGAAATGATCCAGATGTATTTTATACATACATGTACATGTTGCTAAACAGAAAGGTGTACATGAAGATGGTTTCCATTCAAAGGGAGTGTTTTTTCTACTGACCCATTTTGTTCATTTTTATATTAAGTAATGTACAGTGTACATACAGTATACATTACGTACAGTATATAGGTAAATGAATTTCTGCATTTCCAAATCACATGTACCGTTACCCACGCAGTGAAATCTCAACAGGCTGAATGGAGTGATGTAATTGAGACAGGCAGGAGGGAGGAATCATAGCTGCCTGTGTGGTGTTATGAAACCTACGTGTATAATAGTTTTGTCAGTGCATATGTGTACGTGTACACATCATACAGTGTACACGTACATGTAGGTTGCATCACAACTGATGTTTTGTGCATAGTTTCTGCACCATCAGCTGTTGTATCGGGTGTACAAAGTCTGTCGACGGTACACCGAAAAACATTGTACATGTACGGTGTATACATGTATGTCATTTCGTGGCATAATGGATGACATGAACAGTGTGCACATTGCTTTGTCCGTGGGATTTTTCCAAACCAAAGGCAGGCTTTGGCCTTGGTGTCCAACTTCATGAGTTTTACACTCCTTCCCTTGGAAGCCCTGGTTTAAAGAGCACCTCTAAGGAAAACATGTTTTCTCAGATTTTATCTGTACAAATAAATATGGAAGCATCCAAATAGAATGCAGTGTCATTTGTCTTCAGAGCCCAACTATAACAAGCTTAAAAGGGCTTTTTTTCTGTTTATGCCAAGATGCGAATTCTGAATGTAGATTGCGCCATTTTGAGAAAACGAGGGAACCCTCTCCCTTTTCTGGTAGGCCAAAATTGTTTTTTATATCCTGAGGGGGAATTTTTTTTTAGTTAGAGCTGAAGATGAATCCAAAGCATAGAGCTACATGTATATAAAAACTATAGTGCTGACTTATGTACAAAATGATGCCTGCTGGCCACATCCATGTTTTGACACAAACCTGTGGAAAATTTGACATTGTGTATGGCTTTTGTACGGCTAGTTGCGTACATGTGTGCGTCTGTATTCTAAAATGATGCTGGTACATTAGCAAAGCCAGTCATCAACAACCTGAATGCACAATCAGTAAATGAGCATTTCATTAATTGCTCCGCGCCAAAAAATGCGAGTGCATATGCGCTGCGCATGATTTTTGATGTGACCTTTCTTTTTAAGTTGCATTTTATCAGTACCCGATGTGCACGCACGACATCTGCTGCCCCAGAGCAGTCAACTCGCTTAATACTGACTAAATTAAGGGAAAGACTTTTTAATTTAGCAGAACGGTATTCATTGAAAGACAACCATTGAAATACTGTACATGCATGTGAAATCGGACAACCTACCGGTAGCTGGAATGTTAGGGAAGCATTCATTTTAAAATAATCAGCTATGGATGTAAATAAACATGTTTCATTGCTCTGTATGTGTGTGTGTCTTATTCTAAAGATGCACTGACGTTCCCATTTGTTGTACTTGTGCCTTGCATTTAGAATACATTATTCAATATTCATTCTGTCTGATTTTGATGGTTCTACAAGCTCGCACATGGATTAAAAATGTGTGCGCCCAGGACAGCGTTAAAATTTCTCTGTGTGGAGAAAGAAGTTAGTGCTCTAGTTTTCATATATACCCTAGCTCTATGATCCTAAGTCAGAGACTGACCCTTCATTTGGTAAAATGGCCCTCTACATGTAGTGATGCTTTGTGATCAGCCAACTGCTGTGTACATGTACAAGTACGCAGTTGGGGGGATGTTCAGAACATCTCCCCTCCTCCCATCAAATTAAACATCTGTCCTGTGGAGGTTGAATATGGAGGCTCTGGTGCTCCATGTCACCTTTCCCCAAAAGCCTTGATCTTTCCTGCCAAATTGATCGCGAGTGCTGAAAGAATTCATCCAACCTTGGATTGATGGCGCATACAGTATATCCAAGCTTGGCAGGCAACGAACCTGAGGATGACAGGTATCGATCCGACCATCCACCACTGCAAACTTTGGGCCTGCCACGGTCCTTCGTGCATTTTACAAAAACCAATTATTCTACAATTAGTGCCGGACAAAATAGAAAATCAAGTGGTAGCTAGGCTTTTATACACAAACAATGTACAGGAGGTGCATTGTACCTGCACAGTGCATTTGGTGCTTGCTTGCATGGGGAACAAGACAGTAGCAAATCTTATCTGTGCATTAGATATACATGTATATATATACAAGTGTAATTTACACATGCACACATTGTAATACATTGTTATTATATCCTAAAATGTATCATGCAGGGTGTTACATTGTAGACTTACATGTATAATGTTTTTGGGCCTCATTCTGTGATTGATAGAAACAGAACATTTGTACAGCTAGTTTATTGGGCGGCATTACATGTATACTTAAACTTTACCAAATCTTCTTGCCAGATTCATGTTTAAAGTAAATGGACCTTTTAATGCAATATTTCGATGAGGACTTGACTGACATGACGACGTAAAAATTGTGCTGGGGTACCAGTATAAAATCCGGGGTTCAAAGTGTGTCATTATTGTGTCCCTGTTACACCTTGCTGACCTGCTAAATTTGACATAAATATACATGTATCATTAAAACTTAACTTCAAATTTTTTTGTTTGGGAGGTAATTAGCAGTAATTTGCATTAAAAACATGTTCTACACTTACACAATCATGTCAGATGTGACAGGGCATGAAAACAATGAACCCCAAGTTTGGACCCCATAAAAGAGATCTTTGAAAATGGAAGAATGTTGTCTCTCCCTCAGTGATGTACATTTGCATTCACCCACTGTATAATCTTGAAACAGGACAAAATTTTCAGTTTTCATCAGTTTTGGGCAGACCTGAAAATGTACATGTATTTGCAGTGAAACTAGCTCTGAGGTGTAGGGTTTAATCTGTTTAGCGGTTCAGTTCCCCAACTGTGCATGCACTGTAGGTTTTAACTGCTGATCCGATGTCCAGTGCTTTAATCGGAACATCGTCAGATGACCGATCCAATCTGATGTTTTTACTGACAATAACTGAAAACGTAACCTGAAGAGGATGTGCGTGTACCTGTAGGCCTGCTCCTAACAACACAAAACCAGTGTTTTCCCTTAAAACTTAGAATGTACGTTTACACATTACCGGTAATAGGATTAGTTATAAAAACTAAACTTTTGCATGTACTGTCACTGAGTTGAGAGAATTGTGTATAATCACATCGCTGCTCACACGATATAGTGCTCCATTGTATTCAAATCCAACGCGCGTAGTGCATACATGCATAATAGACACAAAGCACCTCGGGCTGAATCACGGCTAGCCCTTAGTTAAGGCGCACATGGCACTAGTGCACCATGCTGGCGCATGGCTTTACCACTCGCATTGGTGTCTTTGTTGTGCAAACGGCACAGGTACATGTACATGCCGTGTGTCCAGGTAGCCACGCACGCCTTGAGTAAAGGCTAAATTGCGGGCTCCCTTCAGACTGGTCACACAGCACCTTGTGGTGCCACATGTGGTGAAGTTCCCTGGCTCTGTGTACACTGTACAGTGTACACTGACTGCTTCTTGGGTCTGCGGGCCGTGCATGAGATGTTGCGGCGGGGATCACACAGATGTAATTTTTGGGGGATACTTTACATGGGTTTAACCATGGTATAACTGTTCATTTATTTCACCAAATGAAAAACACCACCGTTTTTGTTCATGCTCAAATAACTATGAGTTTTACATGTACCATGTACGTTTGCTAGAACTGAGTGCAGAGTTTGTCCCTTTCTTCAATTTAACATTGGCATTCATATCAGCAAGGAAGGTCAAATTTTGCTGATCCGATGTTCTACCGATGTTGCCGAACATTGACCTGATCTGGTGTCCGATCCGATCCAATCATCGGTTGATCCCTAACTGATTCCTCATCCATCATCTCTTCTCTCCCTCCATTATCCCCGACCCTTCCTGCCTGCCTCCTCCCCTGCCCACTCTTTCAAGTGACATGCCCAACTCAAACGCCGTTCCATCACGTCCCCGCTGCGAGCGATGACTGCGATCAGTAGGGATTGTCATGCAGCTAGGCCCCAGAGTACTTGTATTGATGCTGGAGTCCTTGCTGTCTCATCAACCTTATTCCTCCACAGAACTCCGACCAGTTTATTGCTCATGCCACAGGATGTGACCTGGCATAGTGCATACAAAACTGTCTGTACAAACATTTATATGCTTAAAGTATACATGTAGCTGCAATGAATTTTTATTAGACACAATTCTTCTGGATCTCTGTACTCTTCTTCATTGTATAAAAACTCTTTTACACTCCTATTTGGTTAAATGCTCTGAAAAGTGCATACTTTTAAACAATTAAAATTATCCATGCTTTTCTAGACAACGGAGGGTGCTGTTGCTGTGAAGTCATCAGGGAAGACATGCTTCAGTGTTCAGAAAAGAATAAGGCTGCATCCCAAACTCTTGTCTAGAGCTTCATGTGGGTCTAGGTCTGGGAAATGTGTGAAGATGCAAAGACAGTAGCTGTAGCTCTGGAAGCCCGTTTCGGACATGGCCTAAGACTTCTGAAAGTATATTCAATATGTAACATCAGTGTCATCAAATGGAACTTTTTTGTACATTTCTTACTCCAGTGCCTTGTCATAAAACTTCAGCAAATGCCCACCGACAGATACAGACAGATATAATGTCTCTGTCATTGTGCAGAGCTGTCTCTGAACTCTAAGCCAGCATTTTGATTGGATTTCATTGGTGGGGCAGTCTTGTAAATCAGCCGTGTTATATGGGTACATGTATATGCACATGTACCGGTACATTGACAAAGAGCTGATTTCGCTGTAAAGACATGCTGGCTGGCAGGCGGGCAAACTTTGATTACAGTGCAGTAAGACACAGCAGTGCATAGTGCAGGCAGACAGGCAAGCAGTCTTAGACTCACACGGAGATGACCCACATGGATGCAGGCATAGCCTTATGGGGAGCAGAGCCTCAGTGTCAGGCAGTCCCTTGGCTTGGAATGTTTGGTATGGGCATGTGAAATATGAGAGACACGCTGGTTGGCTGGTTGGGCCCAGGCGAACCTTCCCCATACAGTCTCTTTGCAGACAGTCTAGCAAATGTGAACTTCCGACATGTACATGTATTTTTACAATTGTTCTGTCATCTGACTTTTTTGTATGGTGTTCAGAAGTGGTTACATGTATATAATAATTTGAACAGGCTTTCCTGTACCATAACTCGTACGAGTAGGTAGGTGTACAGTTCACTTAGTAAGATTTGCAAATTTTCTGCATATTTGTAACTACTGGTAAAGGTTGACTCTGTGCCGTGCATGTACATGTACAATGTACATGTATGTACCGGTATTAGGCAGATGTACACATTGAAAGATAATATTCATAAAGACTACTGATGGAGAGACACACACAAATTTACTTGGCCAAAGGCATCACCAAACGTGTAGGAGAAGTGGGCACTTGTGGGTACTTATATATCACTTAATCTTTTTTTAACTGTTACTGGTATCGTTTAATTGACACTTTAATCACTGAACTGATAAATTTTTGATCTTTTAATTTATAACTTTGAAGTACATGTATGTTACTTTAATCAAAGTGCCTTGTGCAACTCTCGTGCACAGGGAAAAAGCATCTCCCATTGATAATAATCACTTAATTTTGAATGGGCTTAATTCACAGGTGGCGATCAGTGCACAAAGCGTTCTGCCGGCAGTGCAGTTCGATTCATGCAGACCGATGTGATGAAAACTTCATATTGAATTATAAATGATTTCATTTAAGTGTTAAAGGTTCTTTCCTTGCCTCAAAATCCGACAATGATCAACGGTCCTTTTCAATCAGTTTATCCAGTCATTTTCATTGATGTGGAAAAAAACAAAAAACCACCTCTCACTGATACTTTCAGCATTAAAGAGCAGTGAGAACTGTTGAACATCATCGGTACTCGGTAGATTGTTGCCAGTGTTTGCTCATCTGTCATGTAGCATCTGACCCACCAGAAATCCAGGGATTACCACTTATTTCTCTTGCGGTACCAGCACATTTTGCAGATCATACCCTGTCATGCTTCACGTCTAGGCTTGTCGTCTCACCGATCTGACTGTGCATGCAATCCAGGAAAGTGACCTGCCGAAGTGAGATTTAGCCAGACTCATTTTGTAGAGTTGCTTCCAAAGCATTGAAACAAAAACATCCCCCAAAAGCCATTTTTGAAGATCCTGTATGTCTGGTTGAATGGAAGTCAAGCTTTTCTCAAAGATACCCATGTCATGCTGGCTCAGAAGCCTGAAGAAACCTGCAGTGCAGAGAGGTGATGATGGCGGCATGTTTTGTGTCAAAGATGGTATGAAACCCCCCCCCCCCAAATCTATACTTGTACATGTACAGTGTAGGTACATGTATTGTATTCCAAGTGAAACCCACAGCTTTAGGAAGGGACTGATTACCAAATTTTCCATTGCTCCAACCGGATTTGTGAAGTAGATTCTGCATGTTTCTGTTTTCTGACTTGGAAAGCATTCTTGAATTGAGTCCTGTCAATTGATCTGTCCCAATAGCTTTCAGTGAAGTTATTTTGATAAATGTCCAATAAATGGGCTATCATTTCCAACACATAAAGTACATTTATACACGTGATCCTTTTTGCAAACTATTTTATTATTTCTGCTTCAGTTTGAGCCTGCGTATTCGAAGGCCTGAGGGTGTTAAACTGGGTGTACATGTACACGTACATGTATTATTAAAATGTCTATTCTCCACGTTTTTGCTCTAGAGCACCCTACATGCTCAGTACATGAACATTCTGTCAGTGCAACTGGCAACAATGCAAAAATTGTTTCATTTGTACTGTATGTCACATGCTTTGGCACATTTAAAATTGCTGGAGCGTTGCTGGGCAAAGAAAACTTTCAGCCAACCAAGACACACGCTGCTCCTCACAGTAGTGTGCTATTAACCTTCACTTTGAATAGTCTGGTGTCCGGCTGCTCGAGGCTGTACATGTATGTAAGCCTAAATGTACATGTACTGTACATTGTAGAGTTGTGGCTGTACCAGCTTGAAGCAACGTGCACCCACATAGATAAAATGCATGGGAAGTCATTGGCTTGTGCTGTACATGTACAGTGTGCATGTATGTAGTTGCAGCAACTGTCCATAGACATACATGTACATGTACAAGGTGTATGTACAAGTACATGTATATAAAGTATGCCCATTTCTTACTGCTGGCCTTAGCCAGTTGAATCATAGAGAGAAGGACACAGAAGGAGTTGCAACTCAGGCACTTCAAAGTGTTCAATGATGGTCACCGCCGGGTCAGACAAATAATAGAAAACATTCCAAAAATGCCTGATTACTGCCTGCATCTTAGCCGAACAAGCGGGGCCAGTAATATCCAGCAATACTTGTAGTTTTTTGCTTGCGATTAATACAAATTATTGATGTGACCAAGAAAGAGAGAGAGAAAAATTCCTGATATAAGACCTACTTTTGCCATCGTAAATAAACTTTTTAAATTTTGATATTCTATTTCACTATCCATGCAAAGTTTGTAATGTTAGTCTCCTCTATCCAATACATCAATGTTCAAAGAGTTTGTACAAATTTGGCTAACACAAGCCAACAAAAATGTTCACTACTACTGGAAAGCTTAGTTCATTAGGAACAAAAATGTGCTATTTCATCACAGGGAGTGATTGTGAAATCTCATAAAATACGCTTTTGTACAAACGGCATAATAAAAACGATTCGAACAAAACACAAAATCTTGTAAACAACTGGGCCATTTGTTCTCAAAATAACTCCAGAAGAAAGAGTTTATTCAGGGCAATGAATGCACATATTGATTTAGGGGAGACAGCATAATGCAAGCAACTGCGCAAGCATTAATTTTGATGTTGCCATGAGATCATACCAAGCACCAACAAAGGCATGAATATTCAATTTCTTATACCTCAGTATGCAAAGTTTTAAGGATGCAGATTACCATTGACAAATGGTGACGGCGATCATAGGTACAAAGGGTTTTCATGGTTGTGAAACAGATGGTGTGTTGCAAGCATTTGCTGCGCTCTGGCTATGGACATACCAGGCATGCCAAAAAGTGATAATTGGCCAGATGTTACAGCCCGGGCAGTTCAAACTCCTTCTGTGTCCTTCCTCTATGGTTGAATTGGACAAGGCTGACTTTCATTTGATCCAGAGGCCTTATCAGGGACCACTACTGGCATTATCAAAGTGGCACTACATGCAAATGTCATCTATCAGGTGGCGTTGTTATGCAGACCTACCGGTACCACTGCATGTACACGTATATACATGTATTGTGGGTCATACACACATATACATGTAGGGCCTTGAAGATGGTACATGTACATGCACATGAATGAAACGGTCACTACAGACCTACGTGTACACGTACATGTACATCACCCTTGCGTTCATGTATTTAAAAATACATGTGAGATGTTTGAGTAGTCCTAACAGGACATCATTTCTAGGTAAAAAGTAGCCTCTCTTGTTTGTGCACTTGAGTCTGAGTCTATACAGAATTACCTCAGCATACTGAAATACATCGCTTACGACAATCTAATGGATGTCTAATATACATGTACTTGTACGTGTACATGTAGGTGGTCAAATGGGGCCAGTCATTCCTGGCCGTGCTCTTTTCCTACTCAATCAAAATTAGAGTGGCCCTTTCAGCATCGAAATATGGCCGGGGAGCCAAGCGGCGAGTACCGTACATGTACTCCTCAAACTGGAGTGACTGTGTTCAGGTTGGTCCATTAGGTAATCGTGTATTTTATCCTTAATCTGCTGATGGGTCAAGGCTTCTTTGGCTTTTTTGGCCCGTCCTTGTCAACCGTCCTCAATATCGGGCACGACTGAATGGTGGCTGTTATTGTAGATGCCATTCAAAGAAATCAAAGAAATCAGTAGGTTTTATTTGGGGGGGGGGTTGAAATATTATAATTGATCTGGTGGGCAGCTTGTAAGCTATTTAGGTGTAGTACTGCTCAGGGCCTTCTTCTGTAAAGCTGCCATCAGGGCCCAGGTTTCATAAGGTATGAGGCGAAAAAAAAAAATCATGTTGCGCGACCGAGTTTTTGCGTGTTTTTGTTGGCAACAAGCATCACGTGTGACGTTGGCTGGGACCCTCTCTTTCTTGCTTTGTAAAATGTGCGTGTACTGAAAAGTTGGCACGTACACAGCACGTGTCCACCAGCTCTCTCTTTGGTAATGTGACAATGCTTGTAAAATATGCATGTACCTTGAACTGTACACATAAAGTATGGGGAGCTTTGTCAAGCACTCACAACAGTGATTTCCCTCCTTCGATTTGACCCAGATTTTTACTTGTCAAGGAGGCGGGCCATTCATTATTTTGTTTGTATTAGGGCAATTGCAATAAATGTCAGACCGTGAGCAAGGGGAAAGACTTAACGCTCAGTCGCTCACTAATATTGAATTAAAGTAGAGATTGCTGTCAAATTGAGAAAAGGCCACATGTAAACTGTACTTATACATGTCATCGTTCTGATAACTGGAGCTAGAACTGAACAAGCACACGTGGCATTGATTGGATTTGTATTCTAGGTTCTGTGAAAACTCAAATTTACGTGTACACTGTATACATATATATTTGTACATGTACATGCATCATTTCAATGGGAGTACTGCGCTAGATAGGATTTAACCCTAACTATGTTGAACCCAACAATATCAAACAATATCCATTTTTTGCTTGACCGTTAGCTCAGTAAAACCAGCAGAAAAAAGTCAAGTACAAACACGGCTTAAGTGTAGAAGCCCCAGTTTATAGCTCATTCAAGAAGTAATCGATGTGCAGAGTATACAATTCCTTTTCCCTGGTACATTCAGTCATATCACTTAAAATATGTGCAATTAAATGTGCATGAGAGTGCATGGGGTTTTCATATGCATAAACTGGGGTTTTAAAGTCCCCATGTAAATTAACTAACTCCCTCGGGTGTGTGCAAAATCATATTAAAATTGGGGGATTCAGGGCTGTTAGGGTTAATACATGTATTTTTGTGCATGATGCGTGTTACACATATTTGCTCTGGGTATAAAATGGCGTGTTGTTAAATGGCTTAAATTTACCACGGCTTGGTATTTCTGCGTCAATAATAGATGTGTTTCTTTTTCACTGGACTCTCCCCCAGAATTGAAAGAGTTGGATTATCAACAGGCGGCCCGCTGATAAACAATGGCCGCTTGTGTTTCCACAGACCTGTGCTTCTGCAGGGCCTTTCCCATTCAGACACAGACCAGGTTTCCTGGCAGAAAGACCCAGGGGTTGCTCTGGTTGCCAGGGGCAACATTGACGTCATTGCAGCGTTGGGTTTATGTAGGGTTTGTCATGTTTTGTTTGGAGAGGGGGTTGGCATTTTTGTCAACACACATTCCTTTTTTCGTTTTCCCAGGGATGTCTGTTGTTTTTGCAGTGTGGGTCAGTGTCCTGTTAAGGCAGTTTTCTGGTATTATTTTGGGTGCAGTGCAAGGACGTGTCAGCAAAATGCAGATTGGTGAAAAATGCAGGATTTGTTGTGTGCACAGCCCAAATCATATGACACGGCAGGGCACAACAATGGCTGACTGGCACTCTGGTTAGGAGAAAATCTGTCCAATTGTGTATTAATAGATAAGGGTAGCTTTTTTGTTTGAGAAATCGATGGTACTTAGCTTTGCAATCACGTCCATTTTTTTGGGGGGGGAAACCATTCTGCTTATTAAAGTCATACACCTTTTTTACATGACCCGTCATTCTCCTGTGTCTTTCAGAACATGTGGAAAAAACTAAAAGGTTGTCTTATTTTTTATGCATGCCTTCTTTCAAGCAGATAAACAGTACGGTCTGTGGGGGGTAGGCTTCTCAGGGTTAAGGGGACATCTTCTTTTGTTTGGAAATGTGGGTTCGAATTGTTGGGACAAAAACGAGCACTCACAGCATTGTTGCATTCCCCATGAATTAGGTGAAAAGACAAGCTTACTGGTACATGTACTATACACGAATATCCCCACAACCTGTGAATATACTCGCAGACACATTGTTCCACTGTACAGTACATGTACATGTACAAAAAAACAACGCACACATGTCTGTAATGTACAGTATATCAGAGTATTTACTTAGACAGTATTTGTCAGGTTTGAATATATGAACATAAAAGTTACAGCAAGGCATATATACAGGTTACATTGCTTCTCATTGGGTTGGAGTGAATTTTTTTGATCTCACATTTCACAGAAAGCTCGTGATAAACAAACATGTACGCTGTACTACATGTACATGTAGCAGAGCTCAGGGTGTTGGGAAAGAAAGTATTTCAGTACAGGGCCAGGAAAATTACTGACACTTTGCAAATATTTTTTTGCCAAGGTTTGAAAGACTTTACTAGTGCGCAGAGCAAGGAACATGTGCAAGTACATGTACATATATATTGACACCACGGTTGTTCAGTCTTCCTTTCTACAGTTCAGTGTACATGTACATAAAGTATGCATGTGGGGGTTTTGTGATGAAAAGTAAATGTTGAAACTACATGTATGCACATTATAAATGTCTGTTCCTATATTTTCATTTCCCGTAGTGGCTGGTATGCTGATTACACACTCTTTCTACATGTACATTGTGCTGTCCTTGCTTGGAAAAAAACATACATGCACATATTCCTTGTTGAAACAAAACGAAAAGATAGATTTGTTACAAGAATATCCAGATGAAGTCACATCATTTGATGCACATGTACATGTACTTACTTACATGTAAGCGTTATGGTACATGTATATAAGGATGGTTGAAGCTGTGCCCTACGTGTGTGTTTCTCTACTTTCATTCACCCCTCCCCCTAACCAAGGCCAGGGCATTTATGTAATGGTGATTCCCCTCCCAGGCAGAAAGATAATAATTATGGGAGCCCAGTGTGCTGGCTTACATTGTGGCCACTTTTATGGCCGTTGCTTTGGCAACGGGATGCCCTTGTGCCATGCCATGATAGAGAAGGTGACAACCGTTGTGTAAAGATATTGGAGATGTATCGCCCCTCCCCCTGAAATTGCCAGTGCCTGCATTTTTTTTTTTGGTTACTTCTTCGGGAGCTCTCTGGGAGGCAACAGAGTAACCTCAGTACAGTGCGTGCCACGCAGATTACTTTCTCATTTACTCTTGGCTGCTTTCAAGGCAAAATTCATGTAAATATGCATGTTCACTCATTCCATCTGCGCTTTGGACATACCTTGTATGCGTACATGGGTTAAAGTTAAATACTTGCATGCACGATCGGATGAAAAAAGCAAGGAGAAAACTTGCATATGCTTTCAATATTCTGGTCTGCACATGCACCGTAGGTACATGTACATGTACCCTGTTCTGACAGTGTAACCTTTGATCTCTTTTTTGGGGGGGGGTGGGGGATTTTTGGAAAATATGAAATTAGAAATGGAGAGAGAAAATGTGCCCATTGAAGTTTGAATGTGGTGCAGAAAGGCATAATGGAATGGACTGACATTGTATTTATGCATGCAACCAATACCGTGTTAATGTGTTCATTTAATTTGAAATAAATGCCACCTGACCTCTCTTGTTATTTTTTTAGCAAGTGAACATTAAGCTGCATACTGAATCAGTACCTCCATGCAAAGAAATCTACCCCCCCCAAAAAAATCCCTACTTAATTGTACCAGCACCCACTTGGTTTTCAAGTGTCATGTCTATGTAATCTGTCCCGAGCTGAAGTTCACCCCCAATCGGCCAAAAGAACGACAGGTGGTTACAAGGGGGTTCTTGCACGCGTTCTGCGTGTACGCAAAGACCGTACATGTACATGCCGGAGTAACTCAGCGTACTCAGCGTGCTCTGAGTCAAATGTGCATATCGTTGCGTTCCTTATGCCGCGCCTATGCAGCGAGTACCAAAAAACATGCCATCTTTTGTTCTGCTCGGAGCGGATAGAGAGCAGAACTATCACTTAGGCATAGTAACGTGACACAATATGAGCACTGTGTTCACACTTGGACAGCCTTGTTGTAAGATCGACTATGTACAATATGCACATGTACAGTATGCATTGTAATGTACATGTACATGTAAATATGTTATAGACACACATATTTGAATTTTAGTTGATGTACGGTATTCACATTGATGATGTTGATACATGTCATTTCATGAATACTGTAGGACCACCTGTGAAAGGATTGTTAACGAGTGCTGGCCGTGCAGCCATTAATTACTTTCCAACCTGTGCTTGTATTAATTAATAATGTGCAGTAAAGATGCCGTAATGGTTTGGTGCCGTTTAGATGGACTGCGGCGCAGTCCGTCTGTTGATTCAGTTGGAAATTCTACATGTACATGGAAGAGTTTGTTTTACATGTATACCTAATGTCTCTTACCAATTTTGCTGATGTCAACGTATTTGTGTCGTAGGACTGTAGTGTGCTCACATGTACTCTGTGTGCTCTCCGTGAGGATTGGGATCAACAAACAGGGAAGGGTGGATATTTGAGAGGTGTGTCCTGGATACCCTCAAATGCCCTGTTTGATGTGGGTTGTGCAAACAGCTCAAGATACATGTACATGTACCTGTACGATTCCATATTAGCTGATTTGGAACGTAAAAAAAGTGTTTGATTTTCACACCCAGCAGGAGCAAGCAGGAATTAACCAAGTGTAGCATTGTGTAGTTGGGAGACACAGAGAAATTGAGTTAACATGTACATGTATAGTATGGTACAGTGTACATGTACATGGTGCACTGTGTATACATGTACATGTATATGTACCTGCTACACATATCTACATGTATGCACATGATTAAGGTTGCACATGTACATGTATATGCACCATACAGACTTACAGTGTAAATTCGCAGTGTCCACCATGGTCTAAATGGAGGGCTGATCTTCTTTAAGCCCAGATGATCAGGTGTATCCAGAGTAACATGTAGAGCTCAAATTGGTGTTTATGTTGTTCCTTTTGTCTTCCATTTGTATGTGTTCACTGTGTTCAATGTAGGCAGGGTGCTCTTCCTTCAGCAGCACAGGCACTGGGATTGGACTTTAACAGTGGTTTTTAATCAGTGTTAAATACACCTCCGATCCATCAAAGTGGGCTGTTCCTCAGATCCATCAAAATGCGTGGCTGACTTGGTAATTACTTTGACAGATTCGTGAATGCACAGCCCAGCCACAAGTGTATTATTTTGACCTTCAGTGATATCAGTCAGTGATGTCTTTCAGTGATGAGCGGGTCGAATTTAATGCTTCCAGGAAGCTTGCTAGTACAGATGTCAGGAAATTTTTTTTGTTGGTCAGGTTTTTGCCATCCGTTTTCATATCTACACTTCTGACTTGTATTACCATACCACCCATTTTTTCCCTAATTTTTTGGGGGGTTCACCAGGGCATCATTTTAATAAATACGAGGAGAGCTAAAAATTGCTCCTTAATTTACTTTGTTGATTAAGGAGAGTGATTAATAAGTGCTCTCCTTAAATCAACAAAGTGAATTAAGGGGAGTGATTTGCTCTTGCTAACAAAAACCAAGTTAATGTAAACAAACTCAATAAAATTAACACAATTTAACTTCTTTTACTGAGTACAATGAGTTAACTTTAATCAGTTAAACCATCTCTCTTCTCACTTCATATATTCAGACAACATGTGATGCAATGGAGTTTGGATTGTGATTATGAATGATAAGTCTTAGAGGGCTCCAAGATAACATTCAGCCTGTGACTTAGACTGGTGCACCCATTTTCTTATAAACCGAAGAAAATAATGAAAAATTAATCCTAACCCCCAGGATGTATGTAAAATTGTATTGAAATTGGAGGATTTAGACTGTTGGGGTTAATATATGGATTTCTACAATCTTACTCATTTTTCCCACTTTTTTTTCACCTGATGGAGCTTGCTGAAATTTCGTCAAAATGTTCCTTATGCCGAAAATCAGTCAACGCAGTGGTTATGAATTGGTAAACATGTCCATGGTCAACGTATTTGCAGAAAATTTTATGGAAAATCCGCCTCTGATGTCGCTCCCGTTTGAACTCGCTCTGTGTGCGAACTTGCTCGATCCATGGCATCTACTGCATTGTTTGTGGGCGTGCATGTGGGTCCGTCATGTAGTCTTTCATCGTACATTGGTTTGGTGGACGTGGGTGCAAAACTTGACTAGTCTCCTCGCTCGCCCGGCAATCCATTTCGCTGTTAGAGGGGCTCTGAATATACTGCGCATGTGCATCCTTTCTTTTTGGTATTTTAAAACGTATTGCACGTCCACTGCAGATTGTATTCATCATCCCTTCCTGCGCTCACAATACTACTTTGACCAGTGCATTTTCATATAGAACACTGAGCACATTACCCGCCAGAGACTTTTTTCTTTCTTGTGACATACTTTCTGTTCTCGACACATGAACACGCAACAGGATCACACACCAACTCCAGCCACGACAGGGTTTTTCACAAACTCACTTCTGCTGTTCACAAACGGCCGAGAATGTAGCGCCTGAACTCGACCCGTTCTGGGAGAGAGGTCGGCCGGGCGCAGCCAAGTGCGTCCATGGAATTCCATAGGCTCGCCCACACGCACTAGGCCCGCCCATATGTGCTGTCATGTTTGTGTGTTGCGATGCGGGAATCAAGCACGCGCGCACAACTCAAAGACTTTGATCACCAGCCCTTGTGTTTTAACACATCCAATCTTTGGACTCGTTTGCTACTGTCGACCCAACGAGATTCAAGGGGCTTGTCATAAATCAACATTTGCTGGTTTGAAAAAAACATGTACTCCTTAAATTTTTAAGGAGCGCTTTTTTTTTTGCTCTCCTTGGAAAACATTAAGGAGCGCAGAGGAGCGTGAGTGCGCTCCTTTAAAATGAAGCCCTGGTTCACACTTGAAGGAAGGAAATGTTGGATACATGTACAGTACAAATGCATATGTACATGTACATGTATATGTAAGCACTGTGGTACATCTCTCCTGAGAATGACCAAAGCATCCTGGTTGAAACACGGAATTGACAAAATTACTTTCTGGAAACTGCTGTAGACTGGAGTTTCCTTTTTTTAAAACAGTTTCTTGCAAAGCAAAGTTTCTTGGCCTGATTTGTTCTACTGGAATTTCCTTTTTTAAACAGTTTCTGGCAAAGCAAAGTTTCTTTGCCTGATTTGTTCTATTAGTGTCTCTTTTTTTTTAAAACAGTTTCTGGCAAAGCAAAGTTTCTTGGCCTGATTTGTTTTATTGGAGTTTCCTTTTTTAAACAGTTTCTGGCGAAGCAAAGTTTCGTGGCCTACATGAACAAATGTATTATGGCCTCTTTTGCACTGTACAATTTCTCATACGTACATGTACAAGTCACTACATTGTATAATATTTTGAGCCCCATTCATAGAGACAGAAATATTTGCTATGGTGGCTTTTCCTCCAAAGTCATTCCTGAAATGTTAAAGGTTAGCTCAGCGTGCCACCACAGAGTTGTTGGGGGGGAGTTGTGTGTATCCTGGCCTCTATCGCGTCATTCCATAGTCTTGCCCATGGACGTCATGGTTGCTGTATTGAGCATCTGTTGATCTGTGCAGTGATACACTTGACAGACGTACAGTGCATTGCAATTGAAGGTTAACCTGGGAATAGGAAATTCTCTTTACCCTTCTTTTCCCAAGGAGTTCATGTTCATTTCATAACACCAGAAACTTTTTCTACACAATGGAAACATTTAACAGGGTTCACACCCGTGGGGAAACATTTTCATGCCTTTTTGCTCAAGTGGGAAATGATTTTAATGCCTTGTGAAATGTGAATGTCAACATACATGTAATCCTTTCACAAAATGTCTCATTTCAAGTCACAGTGTACACTTTCAATTGCGATGTACTGTATACACACTAGGCAAAGTGCTGGTATCAAGATGTTGCTTATTACAAGGGACTTCATTTAAAAACAATTCATTTTCAGGGTGGCGATGTTACCAAAAAGAAATGGGATGGGCTTAGATATTATTGGGAAGTCTCAGAATGGGTGGTGTCCTACAGAGGCAAATGAAAGAAATGTCAAGTGAGAGAAATGTGTATGCATTCATGTGGAGTGTGTAATTTGTGCATGAAGGCAGCTTTGGATCGAGGTGTTTGTAATATTGGAAAAGAAAGTGAACCAAAGTCTTAAGTTTTAATAATATTTTGTCATATCTGACAAAAACATTGCCATACTGCGGTAATTGAAAATTAGAATCTAAGAATCTAAATCATAAGGGCTCTTGTACACTAAGCTTTTCGTGATTTCATGAGGAATGATCCCTTGTTGATTTTGTAATTTTTTTCTCCAAATAAAGAACAAATACCCATGTTTTTCAGATGTTTCAAGTATTTCTCAATAGATGTAATGGAAATGTTTCTGTGAAAAACATCTGCAAGATTGGTTGCTGACAGAATATGAAAAATCCCAACTGCATGATTAATGACAAGCTTGCCTGCTTTTTTCTGTTCTCTTGCAGTTGGTGACAAAATTCCTGCTGACATTCGGATATCCACAATCAAGTCCACTACGTTACGTGTGGATCAGGCTCTTCTCACAGGTTGGTAATTGATCAACAACACTTCTTTTTTTTGAGTGGGATTTCTTGTGCTTACTTATGTGTACGTGCACCGTTGCTTGATTTGACTTGTGTTCAGAGGGTTGGGCTCCCGATCTTGTCAGTGCCGTTGAGCTGTACCGATGCTTTGCCACTTAACCTGTTTATGTATATGTACTTACATGTATGTACATGCCTTGGTCCACCGAGGAAACATGGAAGGGAACCAGTACTCTGATATGACTTCCATTGGTAACTCCACTGGGAATCTCAGATCTAGACTACCATTCAGGGGTTTTTTTCGGGGCGGGGGACTCCTTAAGACGTTAAGAATATCACACCACATTTTTCTGACAACAAAGAGGAAGCTCCATATTCAGCTGCTCCTTTCACTGGCTGTGCTTTTTAAAAAAAATTCTTGAACCCCTTCTTGACGTTGAGCATTGGATGCAAGTAATGAGGCTCAAATTTTCATTAAGACTTGGCAGCCCTGTACTTCGGCAGCATGATTTGCTAATGAGGCACTGAATGCGCTGGATTTGACAGAGCTGGCTTTTTTAGTTGTTAAAAGCCATTCCGGCACCCCCCGCCTCCGGGGGTATGATGTACGGGATATCAGCTTCACTGAAACCATGGGAGGTTTCTCTTGCGCTGGTTGGCCTAAAAAAAAAAAAAAACTTCCCTGTGCCGAGATGTTCCCAATCATCCGTGAGGAATGTTGCTGGCTGTTTGGAAGACGGCTGCCCTCTGTGCTTACAGCTTGGACCGTTCAGGATGCTAACTGGCCTTTGGCGTAATCTCTGATGTGTGTGCTCGTCTGAGAGTCGTGGAGACCAGTTGATATGCCTGGTATTTGTTAGGTCCCTATCAACGTGCATATACATTTGTACACGTACGTCTTGTCTTCTTATGCTAAATGTCGATCTTGCAATTGCTGGCATTTCATTCAAGTCCTGCATCAAGTCCAAACATGCCTTACGGTTAAAAAAAAGAAAGAAATCTCTTCGCCTTTAGAAAATCCAAACAGACAGCTTTCATTCATTGATCTTCACAGTCCAATTTCAGAAGTCAATCAAAGTCCTGATAACCAAACAATCGATTATTGTAAAGGCCAACTAAACTTTTGAAAACAGATTCTTTGAATTTCTGTAAGAATATCAGTGCAAACAGGTGAAGAAGATATGAAGTGGAACAAAGGAATTCTTTTTTGAATGACTTGTTCTGATCTTTCATTCCACTCCTTATTTTGGTTGAAACCGAAACTCATTGAAATGTTGGTCAGGCTCCTGGTTTAAGTACTAATGACATAAATGCTACAAAAGGTGAAGAAGTCCAGTCCATGTGTAATTTCACAACTGTTAACATTGTTAGAAAAGGGAAGAATCGGTGAAGATATTGGAGTAACAGATTAGTGTTCAAAGGGTTGTGCTAAGTCCGAGTGTTAGAATTGAAATACTTCTTGCCAGTTGGCTTAAGAATACTAAGGGCAGTTTATATAAACTTTCTGCCAATAATATTTGTGAAATAAAACACTCGGTTTGCCCTTTCTCAGCCTTCACATTGTTTCTAGTACAAGTAGATGAGTCAATCAAAATTATGAAATGTAAAAAAAAAAAGGTTGAAAAAATCAACGGCACAGGTACACGTATCTCTCTGTGTATGGCCCATCATCTTCATGTTTGCTTAGGAATGTCCCCATCTGTTGATGGTTGATTTAACATTTCTCTCCCTCAAAGGCCTA